>NW_026005626.1:466612-472042 GCF_001458135.2 Marmota marmota marmota | reverse complement strand
TATATATACAGATAAACCAATGATGAAAATGTTAAAAGCAAGATATACATTTTTACAAAGTTGCACATATATCTTTTTTAAATTTGCTTTTGTAAACTTAGGAAATGGATACATTTATGTTTACTGATTATATTTCTTCACTTTTGTTGATGTATTCTCTTTGCTAATGTTAGTACAAGGTTATTATGAAATTTGTTAATTTCTTGTCATTATATATAAATTCAAATACTTCCTACAATGCATTGGGTTGGAAAAGAACTTTAAAGTATTTTCTCATGATAGCTGAATTAATAAATCATTTTTGCTTTCCAATATAAGAAAGATCTCTCCTACTCAATATTGTATTAATATGCACTTAATCATTATCTGCTTCTTTTATAAACCATCCCACTCAGTGTTTGTGTGTGTGTGTGTGTGTGTGTGTGTGTTGAGAGGACAATTATATGACTGAAGAAGGTGCATAGCATCCAGGTACATGCAATTTCTTAGTATCTCTAGTGTTTATTCCATTTCCCTGCCTCATTTAAATCTTAATCAGATGGAGTAAGACTTAGAGATGGGGAAGGTGACACTTTTATATTGTATGTACTTTGTTTGCATTACTTATTAATCACATTTTTCTATATGGTACTTATTGAAATAAATAGAAACTTTTATAGGAATTATGAAACTGGGGAGTAGAAATTCTATTGACAAAATTAGTATGGGATTTTACTCAAAAACTTTATAATAGTTGCAGTTTTATTATTTTTATTGACTTACAAAGGGGAAGGTCCATATTTCAAAATGATTTATCTTCATGTAAATGATACATTTTAAATATTTTGAGAATTATAAAGCTCAAAGCTAAGTTAATTATTATTTATTTATTTGTATATTGATTCTAAAATGTAAGTTTTGATGTAGTCATAAAAATTTAGTCAAAATATTTCCTTGCACAAACATATTGTTGTACAATTTTGTTGATGTGCATCTGGTTAATTAGAACACAGCCATCAGATACAGTGGACTCTCAGGCCCCAAACTCCTCTAATGACCTGCCCTGGGATAGGCTTCACCTGGTGTCTCAAGGCTGCTGGGTATCAGGGCTGAGTGGCAGGGTAGGGTGTAGGGTGTAGGGTTGAGAGAATGATGCATTTCTATGGGGAAATTGAGAATGTTTGTTTGGGTGGGGTCCCTTGTGTGTGTGGGACAATCTGTCAGTCAAGCAAGGCTTGTTTTCACCCTTGGCTTTGACCTGACCCCTGTTGTGGTGGCTGTCAGTCAAATGAATGGAGGCCTTTTTGTCTCCCCTGACAGCTGATGCAGTAGCCACTGTCAGAGAGCCAACGAAACCAGTGGGCCTTCCAGGAGACAGTTGTGAGGCTTTGGTCTGGAGAGAGAGACTGCTTGAAGGATCCAGCTGTCACCAGTTGGGGAAGAGCAAGTCTCCTTGAGAGTGCATTTGTGCATAACATTGGATTTGAAACAAGTGGCCTTTCTTGACACCTGTTTGTGCATTAGATTTTAATGAGGAGGTTGCTTACAGCTAGGCTGTGAACGGCTTTCCAGGCACTGCAGGTTGGTGTGAGCAATTCTCACCTTGAAGCCCCCAGGAACATGACCTGCCTTAGAAAGAAGGTCTTGAAAATACACTCCAGTCAGCATATGATCTTTAGGGTGGACCCTAATGCAATGTGGCTGATTTACTCATTATGAAGATGAGACAAATGTGCACAGAGAAGGAGGCCATGGGAAGACAGGGGCCAAGATCTAGATAATGTGCCCAATTGACGAGGTTGCCCAAGACTGCCAACACCCCACAGGAAGAGGAAAGCATGAACAGGTCTTCCCCTATATCCTCTGCAGCCAGTGTGGCCCAGCCAATGCCTTGGTTTTGAACTTGTGGCCTCTAGAAATGTGAGAGAATGAATTTCTGTTCTAAGCTACTCAGTATGTGGTCAATTACTTTGGCAGCTCTAGGAAACAGATGTTCTTAAAATCAGACAAATGGCTATAATTTAAAAACAGAGAGTTTCTGTACAAATTTGGATTTCTGTTGTCAATGGAAAGATAAGACTTGTTCACATGGGGCTGGCACCTCTGATGGGTAAAGTCAGAAACACTGGGTTCACACCTGTGGCCACCTCTCCCCCCAATGTCTTAAAAACAGCCTACCTCTCCAGCTGTTCTCCCCCAATCTGCAGAAGCCAGAGGTTGTGGCCCCTCCATCCATGCAGGCCTTGGTTTGAGGTTGAGAAAAGGTGCTCTCTGGCTTCCCAGTGTCTAGATCAGGACTTGGGCTACATCCGCCCCATGATGTGCTTTACAAATCAAGTTTTACTGGAATCTTCTCATGTGTGCCTAGGGTGGTGGTCATGGGAAATCAACAGTAGTGTATGACTGCATTAGAAGCTTTTTGGTCTGTAGAACAGAACATGTTTGCTCTCCAGCCCTATACAGAGAAGGAGTTCACCAACACTGACTTTATCAAGAAACCCAGATATTTATGAGAACTCTTAGTTTTTAAATGACAATGAACTTGTTTTTTTAAAAAAAAAAATAGTTGTAGATTGACACAATATATTTATTTTATTTACCTTTGTGTGGTGCTAAGAATCTAAACCAGGGCCCCACATGAGCTAGGCAAGCACTCTACCACTGAGCCACAACTCCATCCCCCAATGTACTTGGTTCTCTATTTCAAAAACTTAACTGACGTCTTTCCATGTCCATATATGTGAATCTCCACCACTTTAAAAGCCCTGGAGTTTTTTGATGTATTTAGCCAGATCATTCCTCATGCACATTTAGGCAATAGTGGTCATACATGGCCACTGAACTCCTTTTTGGATACCAGGAGATGAGTGTGTGAGCAAGAATGTCAACCCAGGCATAGGAGCCAGTAGACTAGGCACTGGCTATTGCCACATGCCCATGCTCAGTTCGTAAGTGTCAGGAACCCCTCTGTGTAGGGGTTGTGTGAGCCACCATGGTGCCCACTGTGGAGAGGGTCTCTAGGCTGTGATACTTGCTTAGCTCAGGGTGCTGAACTGGAGTAGGGGCCATGACATACTCCTGAGCATCCTCCTTTGAAGACCTAAAAGGCACAAACTTGCCCAGGTAGGAGATCACCCAGGAGGGACGACTGCTTGGCTACTCTGCCTCAGCACAAATGGCCACCCTGGCCTAGTGAAAGAAAGTTTTGGATCTCTCTGCCCCACGGGCTGAGGGGGAGATTGCTATAGGGTGGAGACATGGCCAGTTGTGCTAGGTGTTTGAGTCTTTTCCATACTCACCTTTGCCCAACTGGATTGGATAGAGGGTCTAGCCAGCTTGTCCACATTCTCCACAGCTCCAGGAGACTCATCTGATCTGTTGTTGGCCAGCTTCACCTGTCTGTGCAAGTGTTCTTTTTGAACAATGGCTGGAGGATTCTTGGAACTTGCCTTTGCCTCAGGACCTGAATGTGCCTTTCCCCTGTTTGGACAGAGGCATTGTCAGTGAGGATTACTGTGCGTGAACAGTGACATCAGAATCTGAGTGGCTTAAGATGGTGGGATCATTGCTCTGCTCAACACATTTATTTTCCACAGGACAGCAAGGGGATCTGCTTCCTTTTGCCCTCACTCACAGACCCAGGCTGCTGGGGGAGCCACCATTGTCTCTGCTGTTGGGAGCCAAGGCCCACGGAGGCGCCAGCTCTCACCATCATGCTTCTGTCCTGTGGGACAGCTCCTGTCTCATTGGCTAGAATAGTCACAGGATCTCACCACAAACCAGGACAGGAAGAGTCTCCTGGCCTAAGCCCCAAAGGCCCAGGAAAAGGCTTCAGTGGACAGCATGTGGAGCAACAGGGAGGGCTGGGAGAGGTGTCTGGTTCCCTGTGGAAGGAAGCTCAAGGAAGGAAGAGGACAGGGGTAGGAGCTGGCTGTCATTAAAGCAGAAGCAGCAAAAAAGCACACATAGTCAAGTCTTATTAGAGGACATGGAAGTGGTTTCCATGACAAGGACTCAGTTTTTGTGGGGAACACAGGAGCACTGGATTTGTTAAATATATCACAATGGAACAATCATGGTGAAGTTTTAAAAAAAGAATAGAAAAGAAAAGCCCAGGGACTCTGCCATTTGGCACATTGCCATTGTGGACATTCGTATCTTGTTTGCTTAGTCCAAAGCCTTCAGTTCAGATAATGGTAGAGGAACGAGAAGACATATTGATTCAAGTAAAAGAAAAGGCCTCTCAAATTAGTCAGACAGAGGAAAAGATTCAAGTAAAAGAGAAGATCTCTCATGCTAGTCGGACAGAGGAAGAAAGTTTAGAGCAGAAAAAGCCATCAGGGGAAAAGTTACAACAGGAGACTGCTACTAACACCTTTCTATCACCAGAGGGTGTAAGTGTCCAACCAACAGCGCCACCTCCATATGCTGGGAGGCTCCCAATCCCCGCAGTTGATAGTTGGGATCCTGAGACAGGATCTCAAATATTAACGTGTTCTGTATTTGAGCAGGCAGGAGGGCAGCAAATTCACCATGCTTTAAATTTCAAAGCAGTGAAGCAGCTAAAAGAGGCTGTAACAATCTATGGTCCTCAAGCACCCTTCACTGTAAGCATGGTTGAATCCATTACCAACTTGAACATGACGCCAGCAGATTGGGCTAATATGTGTAAAGCTGTGCTAAATGGAGGACAATACCTGTTATGGAAGGTTGCCAATGAGGAATTTTGCAAGGAGACGGCTAGGCGAAATGCAGCAGATGGTTATCCTCAGAGAAATCTAGATATATTGTTAGGAAGGGGACCTTTTGAGGATCAGCAGCAAAAAATTGATTATGATCCTGCCATATACTCACAAATTGCTGCAGATGCAGTTAGGGCATGGAAGTCGTTACAAGGACATGGAGGTTTACAAGGTCAATTAGCTAAGGTAATACAAGGAGCTAATGAACCTTATGCTGAATTTGTAGATAGGCTTATTCAAACAGCTACCAGAGTTTTTGGGAATACAGAACAAGCGATGCCATTAATAAAACAACTGGCTTATGCACAAGCGAATCTTTAGTGCTTGTTGTTTAAACAGAGAGGGGGAGATGTTGAGAGCCACAGCCAAGGGGGCCCCAGCAAACCTCCAGCTGCCAGCAAATGAATACCACAGGCTGGCTGGGCACAATTCAGGAGCCACTTGTCAAAAGAAATGAACTTTATTTTTAGAACACACGCCAAACCACACAGCTCTTCAGGAAAACCTTCAGAGCCCAACTGCCACCACTGGCTTCCCACAAGCCTCTCAACCTCCCCCACTCCTCCTGCTCTTGAGGCCGATTGGCTGGGTTGTGTGGGTGGAGCCAATAAGCAGCTCCGTGGTCTGAAAGGGTGGGGAAAAAGGGCAGGGAAACAGTCCAATGAGCATCACCGCAGAGGAGCCAATCAGCTAGATGTTGCTGGGGCCG
>NW_026005626.1:390508-465101 GCF_001458135.2 Marmota marmota marmota | reverse complement strand
TGTGTGTGTGTGTGTGTGTGTGTTTGCCCTTCATGTTTCTTCTATGAAGTGTCTCCTTCTTTGCCCATTTATAGATTGGGTTACTTGGTTTTTTGTGTTAAGTTTTTTGAGTTCTTTGTATATTTAGGGATTAATGTTATATCTGAGGTGTAGGTGACAGAAATTTTTTCCCATTATTAGGCTCTTTCTTAAACTCCTTGATTGTTTCCTTTGCTGTAAAGAAGCTTTTTAGTTTAATACCATTCCATTTGTTGATTTTTGATTTTTCTTCTTGTGCTTTAGGACTCTTGTTGAGGAAGTGGTTCCCAGGATGACATGATGAAGAGTTGGACCTACATTTTTTCTAAATGCACAGGCTCTCTGGCCTAATGTCTAAGTCCTTGATATTCCTTTAGTTGAGTTTTGTGCAGGGTGAGAGATAGGGATTTAATTTTATTTTACTACATATGGATTTCCAGTTTTCCTAATAGCAATTGTTGAAGAGTCTTTTCTCCAATGTATGTTTATGGCACCTTTGTCTAGTATGTAATAACTGTGCATATGTGTGTTTGATGACACATATTTTAAATATGCAAAAACAAAAAAAAATAAAAGTTTGGAGGAAGACATAATATTCAACACAAATAAGTTTTCCAGTTTGACTAGGTAAATAACAGTTAAAATAGACTTTGAAAGAAGAAGCATTACCCCAAACAGTTAACTTCATTATTATATTTTCCTCCTCCTCCTCCTTTTCAACTCCCTCCTCCTCCCCCTCCTCCTCCTCCTCCTCCTTCTTCTCCTCCTCCTCCTCCACTATCACCACCAAAACAACATGGTCAATTTATTGATATAAAAATCCTAAGTGGACATGGACCTAGAAATAGAACTTCAAAGTAAATTAAGCAAAAATAGCAGAACTAAAGGAAAATTTGAGAAACCTATCAATCCGCTTAGAGATTTTAACACTCTTATCATAAATGATACATATATGAATAAAATAAAAATATAGTTAAGTGGAACAATGCCACATTTAAATTTAATTATACAAGATTGTATCCAATATCTGAACACAGAAATGCCCATAGGGCATTCTCCAAGATACAACATCCTTTGGGGCATGAAATGAGTCTCAATAAATTTTAAAGGGTTTAATTCCTCTGGCATCTGTTCTCTGATCCCAGTCAAAGTAAATTACAAATCAAGTGACTCAGATGAATGCAGTGGCTCATGACTGCAATCACGTGGTTTGGGAGGCTGAGGTTGGGAATTTACTTAATAGTAAATTAATAGTAAAATGCTTGCTTGGCATGCAAGAGGACTTAGTTTTCATTCCCAGGAGGATCATCAGTTCAAAGCCTACCTCAGCAATTTAGTGAGGCCCTAAGCAACTTAAGGAGACCCTGTCTCAAAATAAAATGTAAGAAGTATTGGGAATGTGGTTCAGTTGCAAAGTGCCTCTGAGTTCAATCCCTGGAATAACAACACCAACAACAAAAAGAAGCACTGAATATGAAAGCTATGTAGAAAAATTCCAAATATTATGAATTTATATGCAAAATTCTATGGAACTCTTGGATGTTTAGAAGGAAAATCACAAGGACCTATAGAAAACTCTTTGAACTTAATGATAGTAAAAAAAAAAAAAAAAAACCAGAACATATCAAACTAAATTTTATCTTTTTTTTCCTCCATGAATATTTAGATGGCTATTTTCATTTATTATAATTGAAGAGTTTATTAAAGCCAATAATTTACATAGGAACAAGCAAACTTTAGCTCACTAGACAAAAATATGCCTGATGCCTGTTTTTTCCAATAAAATTTAATTGTCACAGAGCCATGGTCACCATTATGTAATCTCTGTAGCTGTTTTTGCACACAATGGCAGAGTTGAGAAATTCCCATAGAAATCGTGTTGTCAACAAAGTCTAAAATATTTATTTTGTGGCCTTTTTTAGAAACAGGGTTTGCAAGTCCTTGATCTAAGCCATCACCTAAAGAGTATGTAGAAGGGGAGCAAATTACTGAAGTTGGAGAAAATAAGGCATGAATAGTGAGCATGAAAACATGAGATAGGAAACAATAGAGGGAAATCCCTGTGGCCAAAATTTGGTTCCACAAAAAAACTCCTAAAATCAACAAATCCCTAGTAAGACCAATTAAATAAAGTGCACATTACCAATAGCATAACAGGAATAAATTACTACAGCTCTAGAAGCATTAATAAAAATGTGCAATTCAGATAAAATTGGCAGATTCTTTGAAAGATTCAGCTTAGCAAAATGGAGACAAGAAAGAATGAAAGTCTTCATGGACCAAATTAGTTAAATAAATCAAAATATTTTTCATAAAGAAACTTAAGAGTTTGGTGGTTTTACTCATGAATTCTGTGAAACACATAAGGAAGAAATAATGTCCTTAGAGTTGGGAGTGTTGATTAATAGTAAAAAGCTTTCCTAGCACATAGGAGGACCTGGCATTCATTGTCAGCATTTAAAAAAAATGATAAACTATTATCCTTAAAGATATTCTGTCAAAATGTAGAGGAGAAAACAGTTCAGTACAGTTAGGAAGCCAGTATTAATGCTAATATCTGAACCAGACCATATAATATAACCTGGGTCACATATGAGATTTAGTAAGTTTTATAAGTTTTCTGGAGGAATTTTCTCATCTTGAAATGAGTTTTGTAGAAAGTTACATCCACTGTGATTGATTTTTCTTAGAAAATAAATGCAGAAGAGCCTGTCACACTCAAGGGCTTGTCAAGCCACCGGGAGGCCAGGGCTGGAGAAGACATTGAGACTCTTTCACGTGCAAATTCCTGCTGTACAGATGAGCACTGATGGGACACACAGATAAGTGGATGAGGAAACAAAGGGTAAGGAGACATTGTTCAGTCTTAGACTTGGTATTTTAAGCCATTCCAACACATTGCCTCATTTGCAAGCCCCACTTATTGCCACAGCTACAGAACAACAAATCAAGAGGTGATTCAGAAATGACCAGGAGGCTTGGCAGATCTCTTTGGATTTGTCCTCTACTCTGCACAGTAGAGGTTCAGCAGAGATCCTTCTCTGTGTCTTTTTATGACCCCCAGGGTTGGTTTTTCTGTGATTGTCATTCATCTGGCTGTATCATTTTTTCTTCAATTTTTTAAATTGGTGCATTATAGATCTACATAATGGTGAAGTTTTTGTTACATTTTCATACATGCACATTATATAACAAAATAATGTGGCTAATATAATTCCAAAGGATGGCCCCTTTCCCTTCCCCCAATTCTCTTTGGTCCTTTTCCTCCATTGATCTCTCTGCTATTTTTGGTTTGTATGAGACCACTCCCCCTAATTTGTTCTAATTTTTCCTTTCCTGCTTTCACATATGGGGCAGAAAATTTGACCCCCATTTCACTGGAACCTCTGCTGAGCATTTTGCAGTGTACTCAGCATGAATTCATGTCATGAAATTGGTTTGAAGTGTGTCCTAATAGAGACCAGTCATCAGTCCTCTGTTCAGATAAAATTAGAAAAGAATATTAAAAAAACTAAGCCTATTGCTTGTCATAAAAAAAGTTTCATAGGAGATATTTAATATTATTTATATTACCCATAACACTAAATATTATAGTACCTAGTATGTGGTTTTATTATTACAACAGTTAATTTACATAATATTTATATTACAGATCAATACATATTACATATTATATGTCCAATACATGTTAATTTATTCTCAGTCTCCTTTTATTTCCTTTCAAATGCTTGTCTGTGGCCTGATTATTGTCTGTGATTGGGAGTGGGTGGGTATAAAATAGTATGCTACAACACAGATATTTATTTATTTATTAAATGATCTAATGTAATCTTTACAAAATGTCATTCAAGTTTATATCTTAGGGTACAGTTGTTCAGAAATACTTTATTTTTAAAAGCTTTCTTTCTTATTTTACTGAACAAATTGTTGAACATGGAAAGTTGGACCAAGAAACTATGTAGCAGTGTTCTCCATGGGTGAGCATCAAAAATTAACAGAGAACTTCTATTTAGGCATAAGATGTCTGTAACTTTTCTCCAGTAATTTTCTCCTTATTTTATGCCCTCAGATCCATTTTTAAAAGCTCTAACTGAATTCAGAATCTGCTACTGATTATAATACCATTTCAAGTCAGCAGGAGTGAAAAAAACAATACTACCAAAAGGGAGAGATCTGTTTTTGTTTTTTTTTTAAGTTTCATCGTTCTCCATCTAGTACTCCACTTTTAATGCTTTTACAAATATTGAATAAAGCTGAAAGAGAATAATCTGAGCTTAACTGAAAGCTTGGCTCCATGATAAGAAAGAATACCTGGCTGGGGGTTGCATCTGTGATACTGCATGAACTTAAGTGTGTCTCAGACCCACGAATGTCTGCACAGGGTAGAAATGCTTGCAAGGTGATAGTGTAGGAGCAAATGTGACTGCATTTTGTTTTATCACTTCATTCTGTAAAACAACCATGCCAAGTAGAAGAGTCATAAGTGGGGCAAAATATTCTTTTCCTTTTGCTATAGAAACTTTTAAAAATATGGAACTACCTAATGGGGCATTGTTTCTGTAACTAGGGTAACGGGGCTCTGTTTCTGTAACTGGGGTGACTGGGATAACTGTGATTAGTTAGGTTTCCCTCTGCTTGACTGCACTGTCCTGCTTCTGTAACCTGGCTTGCTTGTACTGGCTAGACCCCTGGAACATCCCTTTTGTGGTTTTCAGGCTCCTAAGGAGTGCCCTTGCAATAGTTCAGGGCTGATCAGGGGAACAGCTTTATTGCTGAGAGACATAGCCAAGTTGGATTCAATTGCATATTAGACCCCTGCTGTCCACCTTGGCCTGCTACTTTGGAGTTCTCCTGCTACTTTGGAGTTCACCAGGGGATTCTTGGAGAGTGTCCATTTGTTGGGCAAGTGCCAGAGGAGGGATTTTCCAGATGAGGGATTTCTGGTTGGTGTGTGGTTTGTCCGGAGATAAGCCGCGTGCAGAGAATAAAGAAGTTCCAGTTTTGAACCTACAAAGCTGTGTGGCACCTCAGTTAATTTGTGCACAGCCAGGCTGCTGCATTTCGTGGCCCTTGTGGGGAATGCCTGAATCTTGGGGGTAAGTGAAATTGCTCACCCCTGAGGGAGAGTGAGAGAATGGGTGACCATTTCAAAAAAATGTGTTCTTGTTTTGATTTTTTTGTTTGTTTGTTTGTTTCAAGCTGCCTATCCCTTGAACTTTCCCAGGCAAACAGGAAAAAATGGTTGGCTCAAGGTTTCAAGTTGTTCAGCCCTGAGGAAGAGATACAGATAGACCACAAATATACATTTCAAAAAATTAGGAAAATCGATTCAACAATTTTTTGTTTCAATTTGCTTTGGTTTTGTTTTGAGTTATCTGTTTGGGTTGCGTTATCCTTGTAGCAGAAATATGGGGTCAGAAATTAGTAAAAAACTAACCAAAAGAATGTTAAGTAAATTGTTAGAGGAAGGAGGCACCCCAGCAAAACCAAAAAGAGTCAGGACATATGTTGATACAATACAAAAATGTAGCTCATGGCTTTTTAAAGAGGAGTTGTTAAATATATCACAATGGGAACATCATGGTGAAGATTTAAGGGACAGGGAAAAGAAAAACTCAGGAACTCTGCCAGTTGGCACATTGCCATTGTGGATGATGATACAATTTTGTTTGCCTAGTCCAAACCTTTCAGTTCAGATTATGGTAGAAGACATATTAGATCAGGAAAAAGAGGAGGCCTCTCAAGACAGTCAGAAAGGGGAAGAAAGTTTAGAGCAGAAAAAGTGATCAGGGGAAAAGTTACAACAGGAGGCTGCTACTAGCAGCCTTCTATCACCAGAGGGCATAAGTGACCAACCAACAGCACTGCCTATGGGACCCTCAACCACTGTAGCTGATAGATGGGATCATGAGATAGGACCTCAAAGATTAGCATGCCCTGTATTTGAACAGGCAGGAGGGCAGTGAATTCACCATGTTTTAGATTTCAAAACAGTGAATCAGCTAAAAGAGGCTGTAACAATATATGGTCCTCAAGCACCCTTCACCATAAGCTTGATCAAATTCATTACCAACTTGAACATGATGCCAGCAGATTGGACTAGTGTATGTAAAGCTGTGCTAAATGGAGGACAATACCTGTTTTGGAAGGTTGCCAATGAGGAATTTTGCATGGAGTTGGCTAGGCAAAATGCAGCAGATGGTTATCCTCAGAAAAATCTAGATATTTTATTAGGAAAAGGACCTTATGAGGGTCAGCTGCAACAAATTGCATAAGATCCGGCTATATATTCACAAATTGCTGCAGATGCAGTTAGGACATGGAAGACTTTAAAAGGACATGGAGATTTACAAGGTCAATTATCTAAGGTAATACAAGGAGCTAATGAACCTTACGCTGAATTTGTAGATAGGCTTATTCAAAGAGCTACCAAAGTTTTTGGGGATACAGAGCAAGTAATGCCATTAATTAAACAGCTAGCCTTTGAACAAGCAAACAGATGGTGTAAGGTGGCCATTAGACCATAAAACATTGAGATTTAAACACATATATCAAATTATGTAGAGACATTAATGAACAAGGGCAAGTCCTGGCAGCTGCAATACAATAGGCTTTAGATGCCAGGCTGAAAACATGTGACAATTGTGAACAAACAGCATATTTTAAAAGGAGTTGCCCCATAGGAGGAGGATTTAACAAAGCTAGGTATCAAAGGAGTAGAATACCAGGTATTTGCCCATGATGCGATAAAGGGAGACATTGGGCTAATGAATGCCATTCTCAAAACACCATAGAAGGTACTCTGTTATCAAAAAATGGACAAGGACCAGGTGTTTACCCATGATATTATAGAGAAAAGCATTGGGCTCCCGTGCCAAAAAAGGGACTGGGGTGCTCAATGCTACGGGGCCCACAACCACAAATATACCGGGCAATGGAGGAATTGAGCAACACCATCAGGATAGTGCCCAGGACACATTATCCATTAGATCCCTCATCAGACAAACCAGAAGGAGCACAGGGTTGGACATCTGTGCCTCTGCCAGAGCAGTACTAACTCCAGAGATGGGAGTTCAAATCCTTCACACAAGAGTAAAAGGACCTTTTTCCCAAGCAACAGTAGGCTTATTATTAGGATGCAGTTCTTCCACTCTAAAAGGACTTATGATAAGTCCTGGGATAATTGATCCTGATTATGAAGGTGAAATGAAAATTATAGCTAGTTCTCCAAGGGGTATATCAGTAATTTCACCATGAGATAAAATTGCACAGTTATTAATAATATTCAGCCTGCATGATAAATTGTCCAGTTGTACTGTAGAAAGAGGTTCCAGGGGATTAGGTTCAACAGGTGTAGATTGGGCTATGCTGTCTTTAAATTTAGATTCTCGCCCCATGCTAAATCTGAAAATTCAAAGACATGAATTTAATGGGCTACTTGTTACAGGTGTAGACCTTAGCATCATATCTCGTCAAGAATGGCCAAAACATTGGTCATTACAACAAGCCACTCAAACACTTCAAAGCCTAGGAGTGGTGACTAATCCCCATAGAAGTGCAATGGTATTAGATTGGAAGGATCTTGAAGGATGTGTAGGAACTATACAGCCATATGTATTGGATCATGTTCCTATAAATTTATGGGGACGAGATGTCATAGATCAATTAGGTTTTACATTAACAAATAACATCAATCCTCATGCACCCACTACTAGGGCTAGACAAGATTTTAGGAAAGAAAAAAAAAATTAGGAGAACAAGAACAAGGTATAGCAGCACCAATTCAAATAGATCAAGGAATAAATAGACATGGATTGGGTTTTCAGGAGGGATCACTAAGAAAACAAAAAATTACTTGGAAATCAGAAAGACCAGTATGGGTTCCTCAGTGGACCCTGACAGATACAAGTAGCCCATGACCTGGTCAAACAACAAGTAGCGGAGGGACATATACAACCTTCTGTATCCCCCCATAATACTCCCATTTAGTCATTAAAAAAAATCTGGTAAATTGAGATTATTGCAAGACTTAAGAGTCATTAATAATGAGATGGTTATTATGGGACCTGCTCAATTGGGGATTCCCCAATTGTCTGCTTTGCCAAAAACCTGGTATGTTTTAGTTATATANGAACAAGCTAGACAAATAATAAAACCAATGTCAAATTGTGTGACCTTTTTACCACAAGTTAACCTTGGAGTCAATTCTAGAGGTCTGATACCTAACCATATTTGGCAGATGGATGTCACACACTTGCCACAATTGGAAAATTAAAATATCTGCATGTTATAATTGATACTTCTTCCAGATTTTGATGGTCTCCCTTCATGATGGAGAAAAAGCTAAATATATTATAGCTCATTGCTTACAAAATTTTGCCACTGTGGGCGTTCCAAAACAGTTAAAAACAGATAAAGCCCCTGGTTATACTTCTACCTCTTTTAAATAAATTTGCTCATCATTTTACATTACTCATATAACAGGAATCCCATACAATTCAGAGGGACAAGGTATAGTTGAAAGAGCTCATCAAACTATTAAAATGTACTTGTTAAAGTAAAAAGAGGGAAATGGAAAGGGGTATATATCCCCCAAAGATAAACTTAAAATAACCCTTTTTACTCTAAACTTTTTAAATTTGGATTCACCAGGGCTTAGTGCTGCAGAAATGCATATGTGTCCAAAAAAATGTACATAAGCCTAAGATACTTTGGAAAGATATTCTAGCAGGACAATGATAAGGTCCCGATCCAGTGATTGTCTGGAGTCGGGTTCTGTTTGTGTGTTTCCACAGGGAGAAAAGCAGCTGATTTGGATTCCAGAGAGACTAACCAAAACAATTTCTACAGGCCAAAAAAAGATGATTTGACTCAAATCCATAACAGCTGATATCCAGAGCTCCAGCTTGGCTATTCTTACATCTGCAACTGTGGTTCTCCCACACCTGGAGGCTAATGAATAATGAATGACATTAAAGCCTATTTCAAATGTAAAAAAAACAAACAAACAAACAAACAAAAAAAAAAACCTTGGGGCTTGCTTGTGGGAATACCTTCAGACCCATTTTGCAAGTTACAGGAAAAAGGATGGGATATCCAAAAAAGGAGTGACACCCAGGTGATAACCAGGTTGTCTTTTCCAATATCTATTTTACTATTGCATTTTCCCACATCATAAAGTTATATTTTATTTTTTGAGCTTATTCAGACCTAGGTTAATGTTTTTCTGATCAGTTTTTCTTTTTGACTGTGGAGTTTTTAAACATTGCAATGGAGATTTCACCTGTGTAAAGCTAAAAGGCCTTTACTGTTGTCTTATGTGTTGTATGTTTTGGGTGCACACTTGGTGTTTTGTGTTGTATGTCTGTATGTGCATATGTCCATAGACCATATATGAGGAGTGATCATGAAAAAATGAATCCAAATATTTTTAATGATTTAAATGATTTAATTTAAATTTGGTAAACAGCTGTTGAGGATTGTTTTAATATGTGAACAAATAAGGAGGTTAACAGATCTGTTTGTTTACTTTCACCTTTCCTTTTCATTATATTTACTAATTCTGTTCAGGATAATGTAAATTGTTCAGAAAATTGTTAGTCCCTGTTGGAATTTTACATATTATTTTTTAGCCTTCATTGCCAGAATTCCTATCTTCATCCCAGTGCCAGTGAAGACAAAGATAAAACCAAACTACAGTTTCGTTGATAGCTATCACAGTAACCTGTGTAAACTGATGCATCAATGAATAATAACTCAACAAGTAATGCTCAATCAAGGAGTCAATTTACTTTGGGAGGAAATGGACATATTGATAGATTCCTCCATTTGGAACTGCTTGCAGAACTTGCCTGGACTATGTATCACTTGTGTACATTGTGAACTATCTGTTGGTGCAGCGAATTGTGGTAATGCTGGAGTATCTTTGCTGATGGTGTCACTGGTGGTACAATTTTTCCAAAGGAGCTGTCAATTGGCTTATTGTTGTGGCATTTCTTATCCTCCTCCATTCTGCTAGTAATGGTCTAAAGTTTGGGGGCCAACAGAGGTGAGGCAAAGAACCTCATCCCGCCACTGGTGCAAAGGTCAAATTCGGGGGCCGACAGAGGTGAGGCAAAGAACCTAACCCCCACACTGGTGCATAGGCCTATCCACAACTATGGTGGTAAGCTGGACCAGTAGTCAGTGACGGGTAAGATCCAATTGCAGTGGTACCAACCTAAGACAGGAGGCTGACTCCTTGAGGTCAGCTCATCTGATGACGGGTAAGGGCCATATGTAGTACTTTGGAGTTCTTCTCCTACTTTGGAGTTCCAAGGGGATTCCCTGAGAGTTCCCATTGGTTGGGGAAGTTCCAGAGGAGGGATTTTCCAGAGGAGGGATTTCCGGTTGGTGTGTGGTGTGTGCCGAGAGAAGGCTGAGTGCATGGTGTTCACAGGGGTGCAGAGAATAAAGGACTTCCTGTTTTGAACCTACAAGGCTGTGTGGCAGCTCAGTTATTTTGTGCCCAGCCAGGCTGCTGCACTTTATGTTCTGGTCATCTGCCACCAGTGTGCTTCAATAAAGGCTTGATTTGATTATACTGCAGTTTATGAAACCCTGGGATGAAGCTTTAACTATAACATTTGGAGGCTGGTCTGGGATCCATTTCTTCCCTACCCTCAAGCCAAATTTGCTTCCAAAGATGGGCCTTTGGACCTCGGCCCTGGAGTAGAGGGAAGCTTCTGAGAGGAAGTTCCTCAGCCTCACTCCGAGGATGACTCCAATCTGTCCTAAGATGCTCTGAAAAGTCTCCTGCCAGCTTTGGTGAGTCGACTCTTCTCTGGGGCAAAAGGTCAGATTGGACACAGTCACTTACACCTTCCCAGGGACAGGACAGGAGGTCTCCCTGAGAGACCTCATCTGTCTGTATCTGGGGCCCACTGGAGGCCTCCCTGGGAGGCCTCATCTTTCTGGGGGCAAGATGAGATGTGGTCTCTGCACCATTAGAGGTCTCCCTGTATGATCTCTGCGATTGTTGCTTGTCCTGTGTCTGTTCTACTCTTTGTTGTTTCTCCAGTATCTTCTTGCTGTTTGTCATTTGTCCCATGTCTGTTCGCCGGTCATTTGTCTTGTGTTTATCTGTCCCTGTGTTTTGCACTGGGCCCTTTTCTTCTTCTCATAACCGCTCTTCTTTCATCAGGACTCCTTTGCTCCACCAACATCACAGACAAGGAAGCGCTTCAGAGATCTCCACCTGGACCCCTTTAACTTGTTTTCTTAACAATTTTCAGGACTTTGTCTGTTTGTTTGTTTTTGTTTGTTCCCTTTGTGTTCTGTATTAATTTCTACCTCAGTTTTTTTCTAATGGAAAAAAAAATGGTTAATACGGTTTTAACTGTGCTCACTACAGCTTGCATTAAAATGTAAAGTGCTGCCAACAGGACTAAAACAATTGTCAAAAGTAAAAGCTAAAGGTAAAAAGACAAAGGCATTCTAGAGATTGCCTTCATTTAGGAACTGGGCCAGGTGGCCAACAGGGTAAATCATGTCAGTTCCTTTAGAGGACAGATTAAAACTAAAGTGTTTTATAAAATTATTTTTCCTAAATTGTATAACAAATAAACATAATTTTGTATAGAAAATTTGGCTTTTGTCTCTCAATATTTGCAAGCATAAATAACTCCCAACTATTAAAAAATGGTCTAAAGATTTTTTTCAAAGTCAGTCTAAAAGTTGGTGGCTACTATCCCAAAAAACAGAAAAAAAACAGTTAAAAAATGGGACCCCAACCTGGGGGACTCTCCCAAGGAGACCAATAAAGCTGCATCTTTGGGAAGTTACTCCAGGGAAAAATAAGCCCCCTTCATTTGTCTATGTTCCCTCAACTCTTTTCAGCTTTCATGAAAATAGCCACCTCAGGAAAAACGTCAGAAAACTTTTAAAGTTCTATATTTGTTAAACTCATAATTTTGATCCACTATGCCTAGGTTAACATGTTTTTCTGATTATACTCTGCTTTAGCGTAAGGCAAATTTACAAGGGTTAACTCTCAATCTAATAGGTTTTTAAAAATAAGGTACAAGGCCTTTGTTTGTCTGTGTGCTTTGTGTGGGTGCACCAGTGTACTGTTGGTCTACATGTATTGTCGTGTCTATATATTTGGTACAAAAAAAATTGACATATGGGCTCATAAATTAAAATTTTAAAAAAATGGATCCAAATACTTTTGGTTAATATGATTTTAAAGGTTCAATTCAAATTAGAAAAATAGATAAAAATATAAAAATATCTTTAAAGTAACTAATACACAGTTTTGTTTCAAGATAGTAAAACAGCTCTTAAAATGTTAATATCTATAAAGTGACTGATATCCATTGTCTCTAGGATTTTTATTCAACAGAAAAAAAAGATTACTAATACTATTCAATGAACTTGTCTCATACCTTGATTTTTAAAAAAGATACGAAAATTATATCTAAACATGTATAAAATTAATCATAAATGTGTTTGTTAGAGACATATAATTGGTACAAAGTGAAAATACTGAGTATTAAATATAATACCAAGTACTCTTAACTCCTTAAATTCCATAAGTTAAAATATTTAAAAAATGTTGGTGTTTTTATAAATTGGTAAACTAAAAAAAATATTTGTAATTATTTTGTGTTATTACAAAAATGTTACTATAAATTACAAAGTCCCAACAGATTTAATTCTACATTCAAAGAGTCAAGATGTTTCAACTGTATTTCAATGAAAGTACTGTAATTACCAAATATTTTATCTTATTAAAATAGATTAATTTATCTTAATTCAAAAATTTATAAGGATTATTTCAAGGTACAAAAAAAAAACCAATGGGTTAAAAATTATTAAAAAGTTCTAAATATAAAAATATATTTAATGAAACATATTTACATGTAAAATGTCTTTATGTTGTAAAGTATAATTATAATACATCTAAGTAAAATACAAAAGGGTATAATTAAGTAATATAAAGGTTTATAAATAAAATACAAATTTTAAAATATTTATATGTAACTACGTTGGTTATATATGTAACCCAAATATTTAAAACTATTCAAGGTTGTTCCCTAAGGACAAATAATAATGTAAACTTCTAAAAATATTAATTATATTATGTCTGTTAAGTTTTATCCACTAGAACAAGTAATCTTGGAGAAATTAAGGTTTGTACATCTGTGGCTAAACAGCAACTGTTATTTTAAAGTATTGTCTTACATTACAAAGTCTAGATTTTCCTTTAAAACAAACATTGGTTAATATAAAATATCAATAAAAGTGTGGTACTTTACTCTTCTTTACAGATTAATGTTCATATCTTTCAGGTATACAAGTCTTTAAGGTAAAAACATTAAAAAAAATTCAACCTGGTATTATCCAAACTAAAATTGTCTGTAATGGTAATTTAAACTTATAAAGACAATAGATGTTATTGGGGATTTATTTATATTATTAGATGTTTTGTGACCAAATCTTATGTTACCTTTTACACCAAGTTATAATAATTTAAAGATATTTTAAAAGTAATGAGAACCTAATCTATTTTAAAATTAATATTATAAAATATTTTGCCACTTTACCACATTAAAAAAAATGTTATGAGCTCTCAGCCTTTCCTTAATTAATGTTTCAGATGTATGTCATATTGTACTACTAACATTCATACAAAGTCAGGAAGCAATATATGTAATTTTTATAAAATGATAACTAAAAAGAGAGACAAAGATGAGCTTTAAAACTAAAACACTTTACCTAAAATTGTGAAGAGCCCTGCCTTACCTGAGATAAGGCTCTACCTCCCACCTTAAAACATATCAAAATAATTTCAAGTAGACCAAAATTCAGTTAATGTAAAGTTATATTAAAAGATTAATTTATTGGAAAGAATATTCTGATCTCAAATAAAAAAGTATAATGTATAACTTAGCAAAGTTTCAAAATTATATACAAGCTAAATATGTCTTTATTATTGTTAATTTCACTTTGTGTATTCATTATAACTTAAAAAAAAGTGACCACTACACTCAGAGCAACCAAGAGACCTTTACTGTGACAATGTCTGATTAACACAAAAGAGAGAGAAAGAGAAAGGAAAGTGAGAGAGAGAGAGAGAGAGAGAGAGAGAGAGAGAGAGAGAGAGAGAGAGAGAAGTGAAAAGGAGAATGAAAGACAGGGAAAGTGAAAGATAAAGAGAGAGCAAGAGAAGAACACCTGACAGGAGAGAGTTTTTATAGCCAAAATCTAATCTGTAAGCTGCCCTGTTGGCATACAGTTGGATAATACAGTAGTTGCTAAGGTGTCATCTTCTGCCTTCAGGCAGATCTTCAACATTACATAAATTAATACATAAAATAAAGATTGTGTTATATAAAAATTAATTGTAAAGTTATAAACATTAAAGTTGAAGCCCAGTATTCTTACTTTAAAACTGGTAAAACTGAATTGCTGGATGTTTAAGGCCAAATTTAAATATTAAGGTTTAAATAAAGAAGCCAAAAAAAAAAAATCAATATTTGGCTCTTGCCCTCTGAGTCAGCCTGAATCCAGGACAGGGGAAAAGCTTTACAATTCTGGGCCACATAATCTCCTGATAAGGGAGATTAATGAGACCACTGGAGAACAAAAAGCCAATGAGTGTCCATGCTGCAAAAGAGGAAGGTCATTTAAAAAGGGAGCCATGCCTGATGCTTCCACGGGAAGCCATGTGGTCAGCAACACCTTGACCCATTCTAATGCAGATGACATTAGCAGAGCTAAAATGCTGCTTACAAGTTCCCCAAAATGTCCTCCAATGATACTTACCTGACTCTTACCAATAGATAGGAACCAGGTCAGTTTGACCAGCTTGGTCTTAAACACCTAGAAAAACAGTTAAAAGCAAAGCACAGCCATTCCTGGACATTTAAAAAGAAACAACAGTTATTTTAATGTAACTTAAAATACACACTTGTGTTTCACACCCCTCAAAATGAGTAAAGCTGGAGGCAATAAAAGAAAAATTCTTAGGCAAAAATTCCTGATAACTTTCAATAAAAAACTGTCGGAAGTTTTTAGTCAGTTTAAGTCCTACAGACCTTCCTAACTTCCTACAAAATAGATGTAATCAATATTTATTAATATAATTATCTAGCCCTAAGTAACAAAGAAATCTTTACTGAACTCAGAGGTCATGCCAAAAAGATATTTTTTACAAAAGTCAGATGACATTAACTAAGTTAACTAAATGTTGTATCTACATTCCTGATAATTCTGACAATGTTAAAGATTTGTTTCTTTTTTTTTTTAAAGTGCCTTATTAGGGTTTGTTTAGACCTTGTTATGGGGACATTTTCTCAGGTCTTCCACCTCCTGGTAAACAGTTATTAATTTCTGTAATTTTCATGATACTTATGGACAGGTTCCAGATGCTACAACTGCTATTTTGTATTAATCTTATTTCAGCACTCATGTCTTTTTGTTTTTCTCATAAAAGTGCCCACCCCATGTGAATTTACATCCCTTTCTTCCTGAGCCAGATTTTTACCATGGACCCCTTGACCCACTCAGTTTCTAAAAAGGGGCTCCAAACTGTTTGTCCACTGCACATCACCCCCTTTCAGCTGGAAGTAGCAAAAACGGTCAATGCCCTTTTCCCTTATGGCAGTTGGAAGTCCCTAATGTTAGAAAAAAAAAATACAGTCAATATAGATGCCGCCAATATGTCTAGCTCAGGAAGATGTACCTGGGAAACTGCTCCCAACATCATCCTAGGTGATCTCCCAGAAAGAGACACTTGCTTCCACAACCCAACTTATAAGTTGGACAACTCCCCATTCACCAAAAACTGTGCTTCCCGGGTCCCAATTTGAACTGCTTGCCTAAATCTCCAAACGGTCAATAACTCTGAACTATGTAACCTACTATTTTGATGGAGTATAGGTAAAAGAACACCTGGACTTATTAAAAGGCCAGACCCCACTGATTTATCAACATAGACTGGCTGCCCCCATTTTAATACCCCTTGTAACTGGCTTGGAAATATCTACTGCTTTAGGAACTGCAGGTCTTATCACAAGCTCTAAAAATTTTAAGTCCCTCAGCCATCAAATAAATATAGATTTAGGAAAACTAGAAATGCCAATCTCCAAACTAAAGGTTTCACTAGACCCTCTGACAGAAATAATCTTACAAAACAGATGAGGTATAGATGGTCTCACTCTGAAACAAGGAGGACTTTGTATGGCTCCAAGAGAAACTTGTTTCTATATGAAAGATCCTGGGATAATAGAGGACAGTTTGGTGCTTGTGAGAAACAGGTTAGAGGAAAGAAATGAAGCACTAGAAATTTCAGCTATTGGTTCCAAAACCTATTCTCATGATCCCCTTGGTTGAGTACCATCATTTAAGCTATAATTGGGTCCCTAGTCCTTCTCCTGATTGGTATTACTGTAGGACCCTACATCTTAAAAACCCTCCTAAATCATACACAAGAATGTAGGTGAGGGCAGACTTATGGTCTTGAGAGCCCAGTATAGTCCCCCAGACACAAAAGAATGAAAAAACAAAAACAAAAACAAAACAAAAAAAAAAACTGAGGCCTAATTATGTGCAAAATTGACATCAAACCTACAAATACCAGTGGAAAATGTGATAGTAGGAGCAAATGTGACTCCATTTTATTTTATGACTTCATCCTGTAAAACAATCATGCCAAGTAAAAGAGTCATAACTGGGGCAAAATGTTCTTTTCCTTTGGCTATAGAAACCTTTAAGAACACAAACTACCTAATGGGGTATTGTTTCTGTAACTAGGGTAATGGGGCTGTTTCTGCAACTGGGGTGACTGGGATAACTGTGATTGGTTAGGCTTCCCTCGGCTTGACTGCACTGTCCTGCTTCTGTAACCTGGCTTGCTTGCATTGGGTAGACCCCTGGAACATCCCTTTTGTGGTTTTCAGGCTTCGAAGGAGTGCCCTTGCAATTTTTCGGGGCTGATCAACGGAACAGCTTTATGTTCTGGTCAGCCACTACCAGTATGCTTCAATAAAGGCTTGATTCGATTATACGTGAGTTGTCTGGAAGTCAGTTTATGAAACCCTGGGACGAAGCTTTAACTGTAACGATAGAATGCAATTTTTTCAAGGTAAACATTATGGAAGGGCTGTACAGATGCCTTGGAATATGAGAACATTCATATCACACTAACTGCATGCATTAATGAGCAACTACAAGTGCTCTGCATACATAGAAAAAGATTGTATATTCTGTAAAAACTGGAGCTTCTCTATCACAACAACTACAAACTTTATGTGTATATAAATAAGGTTGTAAATTTCAAATTCACAAAATACCAATACTTGGTATCCTCATTTAATATTTGTTTATATAAACAAGACTGCACATTTATAAGATCTTGTGTTGAGCAGACAGCCCCACCAAAAAAAATTAGAACAACTTGTTTGAAACTGGTTTAGAAAATTTATAATCCACTAAAATCCAAATTCTGCTTGACTAATTGCTGGATTCTCTGTCATGTACTTCCCAAGATTAAGAATTCATTGTAAGACCATGTAAGCAAAGAATAAATGTGATAGCAATTGGACTCCCTAATTGTGTCTATGGCCCATGTATATTAGAAGCATTGTCCATGATCTTCATACTCTGAGGTTGCTTTGATCTGTGTACCAGGTTGTGGGAGGTGACTTTGAACATTGTAGCAGCACTCCTTAGCTAGCACAGGGGTGCTGTGGCAGTGGCCCAGGGTTCAGAATGGAGAGCATATCTGTTCACTAGGTTTTCTTATCTATTCTGCCCCTGATTTATAGCTCAGTTTGGGAATTTCTGTCTTGACATTTTAATTGTCAGTTCTTCTAGGGCCTTGGCTACATGCCTGTAATGTAAGCATCTCTATGTCATTTGTATATGTTTAAATATGAGGACTTGTTTTCTCTTTTGCCTGCATTTACTATGCATTTTTTTCTTTATCAAGTCTCCTAAAGGGGCAAATACCACATTACCATATCAAAACAGTTCATGCATAGGAAAGGAGTTTGTTAGCCCTCTGGTTGGGAAGTTTAGGCTGTGCTGGATCCCTAGACCACCACTTCTTTATCTTTCTCACTTTTGCATAACTTATCTTGGTATGTGCTGGCATTTATCTGGGGCAGATTTTCCCATGAGCTTAAAACACAGCCCTAGAAGATTCCAGGATCACATCTTGCTTATAATGAGCAATCTCAGAAGAAAGAGCAATGCTCTGTGGACTGGCAACTTCTTAACAAAAGCTATTTTGTTATATTGAGTTATCTGCCCATTCCAGTTGTGTGTAGCTCCTGGGACAGGAGGAAGCAAGGTGGACAGGCTGAATTGCAGCTTATATGGTTGACATAGAAAAGCAGCTATGGACAGATCTTGGCCTGGACTGCCTGGGATGAAATCCCTGCTCAGATCCTTAATTGCTATGCCAAACACAGTAGGTCCCTGAAATATAATAACAATAATACCTGGCAAGCAGGATTGCTTTGAGGATTCAGTGAGCTATGTCTGTAGAGTATTTGGACAGCTCCTAGCATGGAGTAAGCATAACATGGCTTTGGGGTCACTGTCAACACAGGTGGTTCTCCTTGGGGGAATCCAAGCTTTGTGGCACTAACAGAATCAATGAGACTTCCCAGTGACAGTTAAGCCACCTCTTTCTTATAGCCCAGAGTTTGGATGTGGAGAGAAAGTTAAATTGTAAGAAAATATGAATCCCATGAGAAATCTACAACAAATCATGATGTCATAAAATTTCATCAGTTGAATAAATGTCCTGAGCTCAATTCCCATCATTTCTTTCAAAGGTTAGTTGTTTCTCAAGCGGGACCCCTTTAAGTGAGGCAGAGCTGTGGGCTTGAGGTGAAAAATGGCTCATATTGCGGAAAATACAACTGAGATCTACACATTCAATACATTATTCAAGAGTAAATGCAATAAAACAAAATTCTAGTTCATTATGTCTCTTTTGTAACAAAGCCATGTGCTTTACTTATTTGAGAATGAATGTACACAAAAAATAGGTGAAAGATGGCTGAACTCTTATCTACATGAGACATGGATATATTTCTGTGCAAGTTGCCATAGTTTTTAGAAATTGCTGAGAACAGTTTGCTGAGAAATTATTCTTTCTTATCTTGAAGGCCAACGGTCAAAGACAAACCAACCATGGGGTTGGAGGGTTCCCGATAATTAATAGTGTCCTGGATATTCTGTATTTTAGCCACATTTCTGCCTTGTAGCTAGACATTCATTATTGAGTTATAAACTTTATTTTGTGGAGGCTGAGCTGAGGAGACATCTATTAACAATCCTCAGAGGCCCCAGGGGCTTCGGCTTTGACCTCTCTTCACTTCCAACCAGCTCCTGAAATATTGATATTTTGGGTGTGTTTGAAAATATAATTTCTTAATTTTAAAAATGTGCCTGGGTATTTCTTCCCCTTCTGATTTTCAAAAGTAAAAGTAGCATATTCCAGAATTCACCCTAAAAAATCTATTTTTTTCTTAAAAAGTTATTGCTTCTCTAAACACAAGATGTCATTCAAATATGTTCCATAATTTGTTTATGGAGACATTCTATCTGTGTTTATTCTAAATCTAGAACCAAAGAATGACTGGGCAATACCAATGCTGCTTTGACTGTTTCAACTGAACAAAGTCACACAACACCGTACTTTATAAATTATATTATAGTGATATATAACCGTTCTTTGCCAATATAATCAGAAGAATAGGACATCTGATTATTAACCACTTGAGGAAATTAAGAATCTATATAATACACTAAAGAAAAAAATTTAAAAAAGAAAAATACAATTTAAAAGGGGTATAGAATTAACTAATATTTAAAATGTTCTCATTTGTTCCTTTTCAATATTATAGTTTCATATTTCTTTTTAAAAAGAACTAAATTAAAATATAGTAATTGTTATACTATGTTCCAGAAAGTCAAACATCCTTAACATTTCTGTACATGTCCATTTCTCAGTCTTGTGCAAGAGTTAGCAATTCATGAAACCAGGGTCACTTTTTGCTTTTCCTGCAGAGTTGATGATGCACATCAAACATAGTCCCAATTCCTCAAGAATCATGCACTCTTCTGCTGCCTTTGATTCTCTTTTCTTGTCTACCTGCTTTGCCTGGGTTTAAAGCCAATTACTATGTCCTTAGTTATAAATATAAATGGCAAATTTCCTCTTCCACTATTTAAAGCCAGTGTTGGCTTAGTAAGCAAGTCGGAAATTATCTGAGAAGATAATTTAGTTTTCCTGATGTTTGTTGCTGCACTCTTACTTCAGCTTTATCTGCCAAATGCATCCATGTCTTTCTTTCTGGGCTTTCTTCAAAATTCTTATGACCAACATATTTACATATTTAGGATCACATTACTTTTGCCTCATAGTACTCAGTAGTTTTTTAAGACTTCCTGACATTGGCAATTACATCCCTTGCTATAACATCGATATGCTTCTCCCCCTTCCTTTTCCCTATCTTATGCTTAAAAATCTGTATTATTGTCAAGGCATGCCTTTATTGCCTTTTGCCTTTCATTTTCATGTACCAAATTGTTATAACAATTAGCACAAATGCAACTGTTATAAAATTTTCCATTTACAAATCAATCACAGTATAATTCCAAACAGTGATTTTGTAGAATTACAGGGCTTTCTGGGCTGACTGGCAGATACAGATGGGATTATGCCATTGAATGGAAGAGTTGCCTGGGTCTGGATACCAGATGTTTCAGTAAAATTAGAGCTGACTACTATACATACATATGAAGACTGCTACAGCTGAGCAATGTACTGAGTTGGAAGCATTGCATAACCCACAATCCCTGTTCCTGAAGCTGGTAACAGGACAGTACCCCATGGCAGGTTAGTGAAGTTGGGCTGGATCTGTGAGATCCAGATCCAACTTCAGTTGGGGTGGAAGATCTGTGAGATCCAGATCCAACTTCAGTTGGGGTGGAAGCCATTACTGTGGTTGGCTGTTAGTTCCTATCTATGAATCCTGACTGATGGATTTGGGGACAATTTGTTGGATAGCCTGAGCTTGTAAAAATGAAACTGACATGTGCACTGGGGTTGTATTAACAACCACTGTATTTGCTTCTTAAAGAGGCTTAATGCTTATACTGGGATTCTGACTAACTGGTTGGGTTAAGGTACTAGCTGTTATGGCAGTAACAAAGAAGAAATTATGAAACTTCCTTCCAGACACTTGTATCTGCTGGGCATTTGCCAGCAGTTTCAGAGGAATTGATAGCAGTTTCCAGAGGAATACTTGTCTTAAATTGTGATATGATCACTACTCCAACAGTGATGGTCGGTACATCTAATTTCATTGCCTGATTTGGTGATTTCAAAGGTGAGATGGCTATTTTATTTGGCATCTGCATTGTAAAATTAAAAGTTGATGCAATAACACCACTTTCAGCTATTTTTATGGTCACTGATGGAGTTCCAGGGGTAGACTGTGAAAGAACCCTACCTGCAATGTCTGATGTTGTCTTTTCTGTAACTGCTTTACTATTAATTGGTTTTGCAAAGATAATCTTCATGATTAATGAAAAACACGTTGGTGTTTCAGGCTTCTTAGCAATCTCATCTGGCACCAACTCTATCACCCCATTTGATTTCAGTGTCTATCATGGCTATTAGATTTTACACCTGGCATTTCCAATTATACAGGCCTGTCCTGTCTATATATTATGTACTCAATATCAAACTGGCATTTAAACAAATTGGCACTCATGAATTAACATTTAAATAATAAATGGTGCCAAATAATTAAATTCAAATCAATTAATTAAGTAAAAATATAGATGTCTTTAAAATTATAATTCAGAATTTTTTCTAGGTGGCCAAACAATAAAATCTTTATTTCTAAAAATATCTAAAATGTAATACAACATCCTTTGCTTCTAACAAATTCAAAGCTGTACATATCTCCAACTCCCATGGACAGCCATGAGGACAAGGGTGTGTTTCTATGTCTTCAGATAAGGCAGACCACAACCCTGATTACTTCTTCCAGGACCACCCCCAAATTTGGCTGAGGGACAGCCATTGCATCTGAATTGTAAAATTAAAAGTTGATGCAATAACACCACTTTCAACTATTGTTATGGTCTTTGATGGAGTTCCAAAGTAGCTAAGATTACTTTGGCTATTCCCTCCACAATGACACCATGCCCAGGAATGCCAAAACAAGCTGTAGAAACTCAGACATTTGGTCATGAACAAACGTGCACCAAGCAAATGAGCAGAACATTGTGAACCAGCAGGTGTGTGTCAGGGAAATTTTGTTGCCACCTTCAGTATGCTGTGCATCCTGAAGCAGCATAGGTTTAAGCCTTTTCCAATCAAGCCAGAGAGGAGCTCCTCCAGGTCACACACCCTTTGGTTTGGTTTAGGCCAGACCAAGGCAGAATTTATCAAGTGCCAATCTGTACAGTCATAATATCACCAAGTTTGATGTCACTAAAATTCTAAAGCTCTGTAAAATTTTTTAAAGAGCTAATTAATTATATATTTATATATGTACCACTTGCCCTTTTGTTTAAATTACTCATTCCTTTCTCTTCCTTCCCATCCCCTCTCTTTTTCTTTTCTCCCTTCCTTCTTTCTCTCTTTCCTTTTCTTGCAGTGTTGGGGGTTATACTCCAAGGCCTTGCATATCCTAGGCAAGATCTCTACCACTAAGCTTCATGTCTAGCCCTATTGACAATTTCTATAGAAGTGATATGAATTATTTCTGTAGTAAAAACTCTCATGTTCAACTATTTTAACAGTAATTTTAGAAGAGTTGCTAACATGAGCACAAATCAGTTGTGAAAAATTACTTTAAAAAATACAGCATATGTAATGTTTCTAAAAATAAGCTTAAAACTTGAGATGGTTTTTATGTCAGTTTTTCTAGACTACTATTTAACAGTCTTCAAAATCTTTTTTCAGATGTTATTTTTTTTGACTTCTCATAGAATGTAAAAACTTCGAAGTAGCCTAGTTGTTATAAATGTATAGAAAATAGAAAAATATGATATGATGCTTTGAAATGGACTTAGCTTCAGAAGGTGAATTATGTTTTTATTTCAATAAAGAGTCTATTGTTTGATGTAAACAAAAGACATACAAATATATTTTTTCTTCCTAGTTATGCTTAATTTTTAATAAGCCAGAACTAATGTTTGAAGGAAAAAAACTCACTAGAAGTCATTCCTTTTCTAAGTGTCTCTAGATACATGAAATGTTCAAAGGCATTATGCCACTATGTATGATTAGAATAATTATAATTCTATTGCCAGAGCTATATCAATGTAAAATAAAACACTTATCTGTAACAAATGTAATTTTGTAAGGTTATGAATATTAATTGCTTCATAGTGAATATTTTACAATGTATATACCTGTGTCAGAATCAAAGTATCACTGGGCATGATATCAAACACCTGCAATTCTAGCCATTTAGGAGGCAGATGCAGGAGGATCATAAGTTCAAGGCCAGCCACAGCAATTTAGCCAGGCCCTAAGAAATTTAGTGAGACCCTGCCTCAAAACAAAACAAAACAACAACCAACAACAATAACAAAATACAAGACTTCAGGGGCATTTCAGATTGAAACCATAAAACCAGGTGCTATCTTCTACCACCTTCAGACACAATAGGACTCAGCAGATGCCAGCAGAATGCTTTTGAACTTCCAGAGCCAAGAGCTAAATATTTTTTTTTTCTCTGTAAGTTAACAAGGATGATATTCAATTAAAGCAACACAAATCAAACTAAGTTTCAGAGAAATTACTGGTCAAGGCATACCCCTAAAAAGCTACAGTTCTGGGACTCAAAAAAATGAGAGTAGCTTCTTTGTATCTACTGCACCTGTATGAATCTATTTCTTTAAAATCAACTTCCTGATTTTTTCCTCATCTGAACATGCAACTCAATCACACTTTAGTAATATTACTAATAATATTCACTAATAGTGTTATTCTCATCATTAAATGGAGAGACAGAACAGACATCAAATGCTGTTCCATTCCTTCCCACTCTCTTTTACACATTTTTAAGTAGGCAAAGAAGAGTTAGAATTCTTAAACATCATTTTTCTTTGAAGGAAAGTATGATTTTGAAATGGCAATAATCTTTGATAGCATATCAAATAAAAAAAAAGATACTGAACCACACTCAGATAAAAAGTGAAGTCTGGGGCAATTAACTTTGAGACTTTCCACTCTGCAACATGAGCACCTGGTCTTACCACTTATTTAAATTTGAGAAATTTTTGCACCATTCATATCGTCATTCTCCAGATCACCAGAGATGATGATGACAGATGCAGTAGTACATGCACTTCATGAATGTTTCCAGAGTTCAGAAACAGCTATTTGTGCACATTTATAGAACTTGTAATTTTATTTCCTACCAGTATTCTAGTACTGAACAAATTTTCTTTGCAAAATGCAAGCATTGTGTTCTAGGAAATCAGTAGAATCCAATATGTAGAAAATGGTAAGCTGGGTGTGGTGGTACATGCTCTAATCCCAGCAGCTCAGGAGGCTAAGATGAAAGTATTGTGAGTTCAAATCCAGCCTCAGGAAAAAATGAAGTGCTAAGTGACTCAGTGAGACTGTGTCTCCAAATAAAATACAAAGTAGGGCTGGGGATGTGGCTCAGTGTTTGAGTGTCCTTGAGTTCAATCCCTGGAACCCCCCTCCTTTCTGACACATGTTACCCTAGGAAATGGAGACTCTTCATTCCAGAGAAGCTACTGTGCATAATTTGTTAACTGAGAGATGTCAACTTGCTTGAAAAAAAAGATTCACCATCACAATACCATAAGAAGTTTGAAGGAGACACATCCTCAAAGAGAGATGATATGGGCATGCAGGGAGTCCAAAAGGTGATTCTTTTGAGTCACAGCAGCATCCATGAATCAAATATAATCAGTAAATGCTCTCATGATTAAAATGATTGTTACAGTGGAAAATAACTATCCCTCTTGGTGTCCATCACTTGACTTCCCCAGGCATCACCCCAAAACCACACACAAATCAATCAGACCACCCAACCTCCAGCACTGTGGCTGCTAGTAATTCTTATTCACTGGCAATTATGCTAAAGCAGTTGTAAACTATTTTGTTTTTTTTTTTATTTTTTTAATTTTTTATTGTTGGTTGTTCAAAACATTACAAATTTCTTGATATATTTCACACTTTGATTAAAGTGGGTTATGAACTCCCATTTTTACCCCATATACAGATTGCAGAATTATATCAGTTACACATCCATTGATTTACATATTGCCATACTAGTGTCTGTTGTGTTCTGCTGCCTTTCCTATCCTCTAATATCACTCCTGGGTATCATCAGAACTGCTTAAGTAACAATTTTTTTCACCCTTAAAAACTCATACACTTTTCCCTTGAGCTATTTGACAGTTTTTTAATCCTAAGAAATACTAGCATGTGAAAGTAAGATCCAGGTTCATGAAATTCATCTCTTTCCTATAGTAGGTTTTCACCAAATTATGCATGTTAAATTTCATTTAGAATTCATTCACAGCCTGATTAAAGTCCTAAGCTGTGATGCTAAAATATTTTAAAATAAAGAGATATAAGATTTGTACATAGATGGTGCCAAACTGTATGTAACAACACAATTCATCATTCACTTTTGGGAACAATGTATTATTAATCTCTTTTCTGATCTCAATTAGAATAATAATCCAACAATGATAGTAATACACAGATCATTAATGAAAAGAGAAAAAAAATGGTTCCATTTCTGGAAATACTCCAGTTTATTAAACCACACAAAAGTTCAGTACTTAAAAATTATAGAAAAGACCCCAAAATGTGACCATTTATCCTTCTGCTTAACTCTAAACTGTATGAATTGGTTACAAATGGGTACTACCCAGTCAGTAAGAGTTTGTCACCTGGAAAATAATTAAAATAAGCATAAAGATGTTTGAAAGAAAATATCTGCATTTGAATACAGAGATAAAAGTCTTCATTTTCAAAAGAAAATGATAAGCTATTTGTAAATTTACAATTCACTAAAGCCATATCACCATGACTTCATTACCTAAAGTATTGTAACAGTGCCATTAAATTTTATTTGCCAAACAACAGATTAGAATATAGCCACACAGTTAACAGTATTTGACAATAAAACAACAAAGAGCCATGCACAAAACGATTAGTCCAAACAGGAACAGTCAGAGCTCTGAAGATGCAGGGAGAAACAGAGATGCCCAAGAAAGGCTGTTTCTAGAGGAAAGGTAGCAGAATACAACAGTTATTAAATCGATGTGATTCTGCAATCTGTATTTGGGGTAAAGTTGGGAGTTCATAACCAATTTGAATCTAATGTATGAGATATGATATGTCAAGAGCTTTGTAATGTTTTGAACAACCAATAAAAATTATATTGCACTTGGATTTCTGTTTTCAAGTTCAAAATCTGATGAGGTGCTAGGTAAAGCAGAATGTCATCCTCAGGGGAGTTACAAGTGAAAATCATTGACTTATCTCCACAACCACGATTTCCAATACCTGTAAAAGCCACCATCACACAGCAGCTGAGCACAATTATATACTCTTGTCTATAGTGTTCTTGACCCTTTCAGCTTCTCCACCATGTTAGCCAGCATCTTCTGAAGGGTCTGCACCATGAGGAACTGCTCTAGTGCAAAGGTACAGATGAACAGGTCCTCTGGGACATACTGCAAGGAAAGTGGGAGAGCCATAAGTATGTCAGCAGTGTCAAGCATCCAGGCCCCATCTACCCTTGGTGTCTTCCAGCTGCTGTCAGAGAAAGAGTGATGGTACTTGCTGTTTCTGCACTCTTAGCTGCCCATCACCACAAAACACTGTCAAAACTTCTTTTGTTTGAGAACATGCCATGTCTAGAGTGTATATCTTGACACACACTGCACTGGAAGTTTGTCTGTAGTTCCTGCTGTTCTCTAAAACAGGGACTATTACTACCACCAGATAATAAGAAAACAGAGAAGATAGGTCAATTTTCTGAAGTCACACAGTCACAAAATAATCATTCCAGGCTTGAAAGTTGGATTTTTCAAACTCTCATATATTAGTTTCAAACTTACCAGGTATTCTGTTGATTTAAAAAATAACATTTAAGGCTGTGCATTTGGAGGCAGTGGCATACTTTGTATGTGTGCATGTGGTGGGGGGGGGGCAGAATAGAAGAGTCTTTTGGCACCATGGCTTCAGAGACACAGCTAACAGTGGGCAAGATTGGGCTGCCCAAGAGACCACAAACAATGAGGAGCAGTAAAGACACAAGAGTAAAATCTGAAATGCATGTTACACAAATAATTTTAAGAGCTGGACACAACTGTGGGCATTTCTGAAGACTCTTTGTCAGCAAAGAAGATCAAGATGATGAATCTGCCTTCTTGGATCTTTTGGAGTGTCCTGGGTGTCTAAAACACCTCGATGCTTCTGCAAAACTCTTGTCTTGCAAGGACAAGTTTTGTGAATGATGTTTGCTGTGGATCCTAGGTTCACTTGGTTGATCTGAGTGGAGCTTCCTTGTTGGCTTGGGTGTTGAGGAACTTCCCAGTGATATCCTGCTGGACAGACTTCTGGATAACATCAAGCAGAGGCCTTGGAAACCTAGTCCTGATGGGGGCAGTGGGACCAACTTCTTAAAGGCATTAAAGTCTCAGGGCAGCAATATGGATAATTGTAGCACAAATGATCTACAGGGTTCCCAGTATGGACAGCAGCCTAAGGTGCAAGCCTGAAGTCTCCAGTGAGGATTACACCTCAGTTACCATGTGCCAAAGAATTATATAACTATTCATGAAAGGAACCTGGTGACTTTAAGTTTACCAAAATGACATCATTATTTTGTGACTTATTGATGAAAACTGGTAACATGGGGAAGTCAGGGGGATCCATGAGTCTTTCCAAATCAATATTTAGCAGATTATTAAACAATTACCTCAACCCCCACCTCAGTGCAAAGCACTTTATGACTTTGAAGCAAAAGACATGGGAGTGGACAAAGGTTGCCTTCTATTTGCAAAGGATGTTTTTCTGACTGTGATCCACAGAGTATATGAAAACCGGACTGAAGGACTTTTGGCAGACAAAATAGGCATATTTCCAATTTCTCACATTGAGTTTAACCCAGCTGTTAAGTAGTTGATGATATGGGATAAGCCTCTCATGCCAGAAGTTGATGCTGGAGCATGTCCCTCAGCAACAGCCCAGAGCAGCACTGCCTCAGAGCTCCCTGATACCAAGAAGAACACCCAAAAGTGGCACTCCTTCACTTCCCTCACAAGAACCCCCAATTAATCAAGATTATCCTCCTGTCCTCATCATTTCCAGCAAACCCAGAGATGCTGGGAGGATCAGGGAACTGTCTGGGTATTCCTGCAGTGCCCCTCCTCAAGTTCATATGAGTACCATTAAGTTAACTGTGACCTCATTCTCAAGCAGCTCAGTGACAACTGGTTCCTCATTCACTTTCCCATTGGATATCCCCTACCCACCTGCCATTGGAACTATGAATCTTTCCCTCTACCACCACATCTCCTGGCTGTCATTGTCCTAACCTCTACACCAACAGGTAATACTGCTGGTGTTGCTGCTGCTGAAATCGGACCCAGACCCATGGACCTATCCACTATACAAATTGCACATGTTCAAACTCAGACTTACACCAGTGTGTATGTGGCCATCATCCATACACTCCCAGAAAGATGAGCTAGAGCTGAGAATAGGGGAGACACTTTTAGTGATTGAGCATTGCCAGGATGACTAGTTCAAAGGGATGTCAATGCATATCATTGAGATTGAGGTTTTCCTTGGCAATTATGTGACATCTGTCACAAGGGCAGTGGTAAATGTTACCCAAGCTGAAGTTCCTATGTCTACTATGGGACAGACAAGTTAGGGGATGACAAAGGTTAGTTCCTCCATTGAATCAGGGTCTTCACAAAAGCTCCAGGAAAATAGTGTGGCTAAGCTACCCAGGGTTGTCCCTCCAGCTGTAGTGTCAGCAGCTCACAAACAAATAAGTGGTCAAACTAAGGTACTGTTGCACGTGCCTGGGCAGATGACAGTCAACCAGGGTAACAATGCAGTGAGGGCAGTTGCAGCACATAATCTAGAATGACCCACAGCAGCACTGATGCCCATCCAGGTACAGAATGCTACCTGCATCTTTGGGCCTGCCCCACCATTTGCTGGCCTCCACACAGCCTCTGCCACCAGTGGCAGACTTTGCTGCCCATGCTGCTGCTGTCAGTTTCAGTCAAGCCTGTGCCTCCTGGCCAGTGCTTCAGCCACTTTGTTGACCTCCCCAAGCATCACTGCTGCCTCTCATGAATCCAAGCACAGCGGCCAGACAGTGACCATTATCCCTGAACCTCCCACGACTCCACATGGTTCTTCATCAGCTCATGGGTGCTGTTCAGCAAGCAAACTGGACAAGGAGAGTAAGATAAAATAATGGGGTTACTGAAGTTGCCTTCTGGTGCTGCCAGCAAATGGAAGACCTGAGTATCCCCTCCCAGCATTTCTGAACTTGAAGTGGAGCTGGAAGTGGGGCTAAATGGTGGTGAGTGGCCCCTACAGGGAGCCAAGCATCCTTAGCTACCACTTGGGTGAGGCCCTGTCAGGGCTGGCTACTGCCCCATGGATGGGAATCATCCAGACACTGCAGCACCAGCAAGAACAGCCCTGAACCAAGAAGCTTTCCATCTGAAGATTAACTGCCTGGAATTTACAGTCCCATTGCTCCACCTCCTCATCATGCATGTTCCTCACTGGGTCCTATCATGAATGAGCCTAGCCTGTTGTTTGTGAAAGGTACTAGGTGGAGGTTTCCTATACTCCCCAGAGTGAGGCAGAACTTTAGAACTTAAAGGAGATATTATGTTTGTAAAAAGTGAGATGACAGCTGGTTCAAAGGCACATTACAATGCAATGGGAAAACTGGGCTTTTCCTAGGAGGCTTTGTGGAAAACACTGGAGGAGATAAACACTGGGAAGATTGAAAATCACATCACTCAAATAAAAAGCACAAAGCAGTCTGATGGAAAGAGCACATGTGTGGACTTCCAGAAAGTCAAGAACTGAGCAGAGGGTTGGTGTGTGGCTCCCGAGTCTCAGCACAGCCACACCAGCCAGAAAAGTAAAGTAAGTGTCTGGGTTTCACCACTCAGTTGGAATTGTAAGGTGGGACTTGTGCTCAACAACAATTTTTTTGTGTTTGTTTTGTTTTGTCTTTACAATGTATAACTAAAATGGACAGTTGTTTACAAGGCTTAGCTAATGTATTTGCTTCTTTTAAAACTGAAATTTTCTTGTGATATAAACTCTTTGGATTATGATTTTAAGAAATTAATTTATAAAATGAGAGCCAAGGAGAAGCTGGATTACCTCCTGTTTAAAGTAAGAGATTTATTGTGCTGTAGAATGCATCTTCCTTCCCTCACCTCTGTTCCCCATCATTACATTTTACTTCCTTAAGACAGAACTGTTAGGTCTCTAATTTCGGTTTTCCTCTCTGGGAAACTAAACCTAGAACTCAGTATCAGTAAGTGCCTGTAAGGGAGAAAAAACTCAAGAAAATAAATTTTAGTGCTTCTTTCTTTCTAGTTTGATCAGGAGTCAACCTGAAGAATTAATCCTCAATTTAATTTTATAAGTTTTTAATTTTTCAAGAATAAAACCCATGAAGTGATGGGGAAAACAAAGACAAGCATTGACTAAAAACGCATTCAAAAATTCAGAAATAATATTTAGTTTTATAACAGAAGCAGCACAATTCATTGGTGTTGGAATGTAGGCAACATTAATCTTATACATCCTGTCAGGGAATGAGTATGAATTGTAATTTCAATTTTACCCCACAAACTGTATGTCCAGAACATTTGTGAGATGTGATGGTAAGTGATGCTCTTGTGTTCAAGTCAAATGCTGAAGAAACAATGTAAAAATTTTACATCCATTCATTGTGACTCTTTCTCAACAACATTGCATGTCCCAAAGTAACATGGATGTACATGAAGTATACATATTATTGCAGTTTTCTGCTGAGGTAAATTTGCATTCAGAAATGACCAATGCAGGAAATGTAACATAAACAGCATTCTCCACCCCAAAGCCACTCCTGACCAGGGTCTGCTGAGTACACTTGTTCCCGCCCTGGCTAAGGTGTCCATTAGCCATCACAGAAGTCATGAATAAAAATTCTCTTTGTATTCTCAGCAGACAGAAGGAAAGGAAGAGTTATCCAGAAGCTGTTCCATGGAAGCTCTTGAAGGCTTTGAGGGAGTAAGTGTGCCCACACCTTACAACTGTGGCAGAATCCAGCTGAGTCTACCTTTTTATATTTATATCCATTCTTTGTAATTGTCCTCTTCCACCAATTTTATTATGGTGCCATGCAGTTAGGGTTTGTGGGGTCCTGAAAACAAAAGGAAGGACAGCAGCCTGGTAGTGAGGTTGTTACCACAGTTTTCCAATGGGAACTAAGTATTGAAACAACAAATTGAAACAGAAAATTAAGAGTTAATGCTTGGAAATAGAAAAATGGACTGAAAAGACTTCATTCAATAGAAAGACTAGATTAAAAAGATGTAGAATGTGGGGCTGTGGCTGCAGCTCACTGGTAGAAAACTTGATTGACAAGTATGAGGTCCTGGCTTTAATTCTCAGCACCACATATAAAAAATGAAATAAAGATCTATCAACAATTTAAAAAAATGTAGGATGAGGTAGAAAATGAAATCATTCCTAAATTAACCACTGATTTTATAAAACACTCTACATTATGTTCCTGTGTTTTGAAGTTAAAAAAAAAATACTGGGATATCCATGTAATACATAAAGTTTGGTGAAATAAAAAAGTTAGGCACAAAAGTGGATGCCAGATTTAATCTGTGTAAGTTGACACCAACGTGTCATAATATTCTTTATTTTAGGAAGTCAGTGCATTTTATAAAAATTTTAAAGTATAAAGACTACTACAGTTTGAGTTAATTTTCACCTTTTTTTCATATTTTAAGCTATGTGATTGACGTATTTCTTTCAATAGTTTCCTACTATAAGTTTGTCTAAAATTTCATCTGTCAATAGATCATTAGCTAATATCATGTATGGGTTTTCTATTGGTTTTTTGGAGACACTAGATGAATTTTGTAATAAGGGCTTGTTACATAGTCATATGAAAATAATAAAATCATAATTTATCATTCATTTTTATGTTAATCAATTGAGGACTAGATAAAATTTTTCAAGATTCAAATTTAATGTTCAACCTTAAAAAAATAAATAACATTTAAGGGACAGAGAAAAAATACTTGCCTCAAATTGATAATGCAGTTAAGCAATTTTCGCTGGTGTGCAATATTCATTTGCACAGCTTCTGTTTAGGCATAAAGATTAAAACTTCCACATTTTGCCTTTAATCTGGGGTACAGTCATTGGGCTCCCTATTCTGCACACGTGTGCTGCTTTATTTTCTCATCAATCATTTTCCTTCTTGTTTCTGTTAGCCTTCCAATAAAATCAATACCATACATTCTGGAAATCTCCAAAGGTGACTGCCATAGAGAAAAAGGAACCAGGATAAGAACTGATGGGTGAGTTAGAGAACTGAGCCTTATTAATCATGCAAGCTTTGCTGGAGATAATCAGGGTCTAGGATGCACATAGTCCAACTGGATATGAGCTGGTGTTCAAAAGATATTTTCATAACAAAAGGATATTATAAATACATTAAACACAAAATAAAACCAAGACTGTCTTTTCCATAAATGGAATATTCTAATAGTAAATCTGACAAACTAATTTAGATACTGGAAAACCAATTCCCAGACTCTGCAAAAGCTGTTTCTAACATTTCCTTGGAATGCTTTCAGACTGAAATTCATTAATTTCCTTAAAATCAGCATATTAAGATAGCTAAGTGCATGTTTTCTGTATAAACAGACCTCTGAGCAAAAATCCTGACAGAACTACTTACCAATTCTTACCTTTCTATTTTTTTTAATTCCCTCCCTTAAAAAGACACCATCATAATTTTACCACCTTCCTAGTGTTGTTGTTAAAAATAAGTAGACATTGTACATGAAGAGATTATCATAATTTCAAGAACACACCAAGAATTTAAAATAAGCAAGGGAGAATCAATGGTCTCACATATGATGAATTCTCTCCAGTTGGGGCACATGAATCATCATTCATTTCTTAACAATGTATTTAAGATTTAACAATGTATTTCTTAACAATGTTCTTATCTGTATTCTATTTTGACAGTTATAAAATAGCACAAATCTGTGATTATGCACCTGCCTATATCATCCAGAATGTTTTAGCATTTTCATGGCAATTTCTACATAAACGTTCATGTACTGGATATTTGTAAACTCTTTCATGCCTTTAACTCCAATCAAACTGTTCAAGTATTGACTGCTTGAACAGATTATAATCTCTTAAAGATCCTCAAAACCTATGCATGTTTGGAACAACTTCATTCTGCCAAGCCAACTTCATGTTTCCACAGTCACAGTCCTGCTGCAGATACTCTCAGAACATGTGAGTCAGTGGGAAGAAACCTGCCAGTATCACTAAAACTCAATGCTCTGAGACTTGGCTTCTGACTCCTCTCACTGGGCCACACCCTTTCTCCCACACAAGTGTAATATAAGAGCTGTCAGTAAAAGACTTACTCTGTCCAGAAAAACTTGAAGCCATACAAGTCAGATCTTTGTGACACTGTCCACTTTCTCTCAAGAGCATCAGAATTATTTCTACAACTTTGGACCATTAAAAGTCAACTATGGAATGTATTCCTCAGATCAAGTCTATACTTCTCCAAATAACCTTGACATGTTTACATTTATATTCACTATAGTATTGATGCTGAGATTTTTCTGCTTCCTAAAAATCAGAATGGTCACTGGAAAATAAAGGATCCTATTTATTAACCAAAGACCACCTGAATGGCTCAAACCCAAATGACTCACAGCACCTGCACAGCAGAGATGGCCTACCATTTGTGATCATCCATGATGGAAGCTCCAACCTGCAAGAACATGCACAATAACAACTTTAGTTTTAAATTTTTCCTCCAGTCTCATTACTGAGAAAGTTCATATTTGGAACTTCACTTTGCAAGAACTTTGCTTGCCCTCACTGTGACCGTGCTCCCAAGTCATGAAAGAAATCTTAATCCTTGAAATGGGCTCTTCAGAATGCCCAGATTAAAGCAGAACATCCAGCATGTCACCATGGCTGGGTATGGATAGCCACCTGCCTCTCAGGGGCACAAGACATTTACTCTCAGTCACAGTGATTCTGGCTGTGTACGTGTCTGGCTCAGCTTCCAAGAAGAGTGCCCCAAAGAAGTAGACAGGTGGTTCATGCTTAATTTATGGAGGCACCAGTTTTATCCAGACATGTGGACTTTGGAAAAAGCAAAAACTTTCAGCCAGCATCATGGCCACGAGCCTCTGTTTTGAAAACACAAAAGGGGTAGCTTTTTTCTGATCCTGACAAACATCATGAAACCTTAGGAAGAGAAAAGTCTCTAAGCTAACCTCAAATCAGTATCTGACCTGCTGGCAGTGAAAGGCCATGTAAAATCAATTAAGTTTTCTACCAAGGTATCTATCAAATATTTGGCTTCCACTGATGTGTCTGCCTAATACACATAAAATCCTATTGCAAAAACTTCCTTGCCTTGTCAGCCACCATTCCTCCTGCTGGTCCACCTTCTCTTCCCCTTTGACACAGCTCCTCTCTCATCATCTGGCATGGACCTCATGGTCATAACTGTAAGCATGCTCTTGGAAATACCCCAGTTCTCAGAGTCCTCTTCCTCCCTCACTGGCAAAATCCCAGTCCAGCTGAGTCCCCCTCAGCACACACCACCTGTCTCCCACTACAGCGCTACCACGAGGCCCACGTGCACTTCTGCAATCTCACCACAGTTCCCAGACCAAGGCTCTCTTCTTTCTCTGGGGTGATTTTATGTCTAATAGTAAAATTTAAGAGAAGAATGACAGCACCCTGAAAAGAGGCAGGACCATGGGTTACCCATGCCTCTCAGGAATGAAAGTTTGCCAATTCTATGGTGTGGTACTCCATAACCGAGGGTAGCTATGAGGTGTGAAGTGTGGTGAGAATGAAGAGTGTAAGCACAGGCCACAGTCCCAATACCAGTCACATCGGAACCTGCAGTAGGGAGGACATAAGATAAGTGAGTGACAGAGACATGGACACACCTGTCAATTCAGCTGTCAACTGCCATTCCTGTCCTCTTTAACCAAAACCACTTCCACAATTGCAACAGAGGTCAAAAGAGCCTCCAACAAGCCCCCTCAATGCTTCACCTTCCTTGCTCTCACACTGACAAACGTTCAGATGAGAAAGAGAGGGTCCTGGAAATAAGAGGCCCTCAGACCTGGGGCTCAGGGTCAACTCACAATTCCACTGATGGTTAGGTTGCACCCAACTAGAAAATGAACCATCAATTATAGTCTGTTTCTATCGCAACCACTAACTAAAAGACTCAGAAATAATCAGGCATCAATTAGAAATTTCCCAAAGCACCCAAGATGGCCTCTGTGATAACCATGTCTCTCACAGATGCAGACATTGTCTGAGAAACTGCAAGGAGCACAGAGTGCTCATGCTATTGGAGACAAGCTCCAAATAATTCATTGAATGGAGCATGGAGTTTGAGGTTATAAAAAGCAAATAAATTTCCTGCCAGTCCAGTTGGATTTGGAAGCTGTATGTCATTTAGTTGGTCCGTCTTCAGAAATGGAGGCAGAGTCCTCATCCATCTTCAAGATACAGGCTTCTAAGTTCCTTTCTAAATTGAAGTTACTGGTGGAAATAGAAAGTAAAATTCTGAGTGATGGCTCATTGCCCAGAAGTAAGAGGAATTCATCCCAGGAGGAAACCAGACTCAGGGATCATAGTTTGTGCCAATCCTCTGCAATTCAGACCTGGCACCTGAGATCACAGCAAATGCAGAGCATGTTCCAGGAACTCCACTTTCCAGAAAATAAATAGGTGGTCTGCCACTTGGGCAGCACTAGCTAAAGAGAAGCACTGTCACTGGCCAGCAAGTACCAATCTGGCAAAAACTCTCCATAGCTGCTGACTCTCCCCCAACACTGCTCCAGTTTTTCTTTTATGTCCCAGCCTATTTTGATCAATTTGTCACCATGAATATGGGGGAAATGGCAAGACATAGGGTACCTGGTCTTTGTTTCTGCCGAGACCATATTTAAGGGGCTTGTTCTTTACTTCTGCCTCAGCTAGACAGCCTCTCTCTTGTGAACCGGGGAAAGGGTGTGCTGGCTGGGTCAGTGACTGGACAGAGGAGGATTTTCTCTGGCCTCAAGAAGTGAGAAGCTTGCAACCACCAGCAGGAATCCCCCTTCCTGGACATAGTCCATTGAGAGAGCTCATGACCCAGGGTTGAATGCCCAAGCATGACCAGCAGGACTTTAAACAATTTTAGGGGATAAAGTACAAAGCAAAAAGTTTCCACCTTTATCCAGGAAATGGCTTAGAGAAGGCAGAGAGGGACACTCGGAAAGGACAGCCCAAGGTGGGGTGGGGGAAGGTCAAGCCAGGTCAGCATCATGTGGGTACTTCATAGTACTTTTCCATTTGCTGAATGGTTTTGTAAGTATTGTATCTCATCTGAACAGGGTGAAAAAAGTCAGTAATGTGGGGTGGAATCAGATAAGCCAAAATTGGGTCAGATGAATCCTCATGCTCTCAACTGCATGCAGTGAAGATGAGTCAGTTTTGAGAGGTGGCCATGGAGTGTCACCATCCAGCAGTGTCAGAATTGTCCCAGGTTCTAATGAGTGTCCACTTTACAAGGACTGATGTGTGCATAGTCTCATGATAATGTCACACAAAAGCCATAGAAACTTCTCACAACTTAGCAGACTGAGGCCCAAAGATGTTAAACAATTTCTCACAATCCAAAAGCTATGAGGGATGAGGACCACCAAGATTTCTGACTTTATTCCCTGGGAAGAGAACTTGAAGGCCAAATGGGTGAGTCTAGAGGCATAAATGGGTGAAGCCTATCCCCTGAAGTCAGGGAGAAAAGGACACAGAGACAGCCTGTGAGCACAGGAGCTTCTTGAGGACAAGAAGTCTCTTCTAGTGGCAGTGCTTTGCACTCTCATGGCAGCAGAGAACCTACCATCCAACACACCCCTGCCACCTGTCCTCTCGGGTGTTTAGAGATGGCAGAAAACCTGAGACACTCTGGGCTCAGAGCTCTCAAAGGCATGGAGATAGGAGGGAGACATCCAGAGTGCAAGGGCCTTCAGCTTCCTCTCACCACCTCTATGCACCTTTGTGTAAAGCCCACATCTCCCTGTGCATGGGAACTTGGCAGTGAAGCAGGACCTAGGAGGGTAGAGAGCAGGAGGAGTCTCCCTCTGGGTATCTCAGCTCACAGATGGAGCTGGGCTCTCTTCACCAGCCCTGGCCCATTCCTGCTCTCACAAGTGGGATTTTGCATCCATGAGCCCTACAGTGGTGGCACTGGGACATGAGATAATCCTATCTCATTCCTGGCACTAAGGACAGCATCCTCCATTCTCATAGTCAAAGAAAGTATAGTAATGCTTGCCCCAGGGCCAGTTCTGGGCAAGTAGCAGAAAGGAGATGTGCACGAATGTGGCTCAGAAATAACCATCAGTCAATATCAAGTACTCAAGCCCATCTGGGTCCCTGTCATCCCAGGAATATGAAGGCACTAGCTTCAGAGAAACACAGCTGCGGGATTTGGAAAGTGAAAATGGAGACAGCACTAAGTGAAGTACAGAGTGAGGCATATGTGCAGAACAGAGGCTGAATGGTCTGAAGCAGCAGCCTAGTTTGGTGTTTCTGAAAAGAAGGAGAACATTGGGAACTTTGGTTTGCACTCTGTGTGCTTTTGTTTTGTGTGTACTTGCCAGATGTGACATGTTCACATGCCACTCATGTGATGAAAAAGTCAAGCCGAAACAAGCAAAGCCGAGTGAAATCACTATTGTATATGGAACTTTCTGGTGCTGACCAACTCATTGGTGGGTCAGGAACACTTAGGAGAAATCCTCTTCTTCACCATGTGCCTGAGGGCTAACATGCGCTTTCTCTGGGCCACTGACCATAACTTCTCTTGTAGCTGTGGCCCTCTCCAAGGCACAGGTGGGCCTGTTTGCTGAATCAGGAGTGCTTTTGGGCAGGGCACAAACCCAACCTAGTGAAACTGCTTAAGGAGAGCAGAGGGAGGCGGCACTGGCCTTCTCCTGTGCTGAGTGCTAGAGGTGCAACCACAGCAGGCCACTCATGATTGACAGTGTATTGCCAAACACGTGGACCAAAGAGTCTTTTCATAACGCACCTGCTGCCTCTGCCTGGGCTCTTCAAACAAGACTTTATAGCACTCCACCTTTCCACATATTTAAAAATACATAATATCTACAAAGAAAGGCCTCCCTTCAAAAGGAATTTGCATCCTTTTGAAGGATGGGCATCTTGGGCAAAGGTTTTCATCTCTAGTTTTCAGATCCCCTCTGGTAGGCCTGTCTCGATTCATATAGTGTTCTCACTCTGCCAATTCCCTCCCACTGTCTACCTCATAGGTGAAACAGGGGCTCAAATGTTGATCCCTGGGTGTTAAGAACCCCAGACCATCCTTTCCAGGGAAAAATCTCCTCACACATCACCCAGAGCCCACAAATGCCCCCTTTCTGTGTCTTCATGACAAGCTTGACTGGCCCAGATCACACTTGACTTTCTCTATGTGCCTCTTTCTCTCTTCTCTGATATCCAAGCCCACCCTCTCCACCCTCTGGCTGCTGGGCTTGCCATGTTAGGGGACTGTTCCGTGCCCACACTGCTCCCACCACATGGGAGGTCTCTCCTAATTCCCTATCCACAGCCCCTCACCTTCTCACCTTCACCAGGGCCCATATACTCCCCCTTTGTGCCAGCCACCAGGTCTCCATGAACAGTCACTTCTTGTCCTCTGGAGTTACCTTGTGGGATGTGCCTATTGAACACAGGCTGGTACTCTGCTGCTTTAACCCACAGGCATACAGTGCACAGCAGTGCAAAACATATCAGAGAAACAGAACTGGAAAACTTTTACTTTGGGGCTCTATCAAGCTCTATTAAACAATAAATTACAATAAGGTTTTTAGTTGATTTTTTAAAAAAATACATGAAAGGGGAATTCATTACAATTCTTATTACACATATAAACTACAATTTTTCATATCTCTGGTTGCATATAAAGTATGTTCATACCAATTTTTGTCTTAATACATGTACTTTGGATAATGATGTCCATCATATTCTACCATCCTTACTTCCCTCCTGCCTCCTCCCTTTCTCTCCCACCCCTCTGCCCTATCTAGAGTTCCTCTATTCTTCCCATGTTCTCCCTCCCTACTCCACTATGAATCAACCTCCTTATATCAGAAGATATTCGGTAATTTTTTTGGGGGGGTATTGGCTAAATTCACTTAGTATTATCTTTGTCAACTCCATCCAATTACCTATAAATTTTATGATTATATTCTTTTTTGTTGCTGAGTAAAATTCCATTTTTTATATATATATATGCCACATTTTTTTTAATCCATTAATCTACCAAAGGGCATCTAGGTTGGTTCCACAGTTTAGCTATTTTGAATTGAGTTACTATAAACATTGATGGGGCCTCTGTGGTTATGCTGAAAGGATATTAGCCATTGACAGTGAGCCTGTGGCTAGCTCCAAACCTGTCTCTCAAATTCTGGCTCTGAACAAAGCAGACCAGAAGCCCAGAACTTATCTCCACACCCCCCAAAACACAATTTTGCAATGATTAGTTTCTCCAGAATAACCACAAACTTCCAGTTGCCTGAGGTTTAACGTACTGTGGTGAAGTTCTCAGGAACCTACCTTTTTCCTGAAAAAGGGTATCACATTTATGGCAATGAAGGCTTGGCATCCCAACCAGCTGTGTTGTATAAATGGATATCTAGCCCATGTCATGCCATTTGCAAACTGCTTAGACCCTGAATTATTTGGTGGAGACATGAGTTCCTGCTGGGTTTAAGAGCTTTGGAGGGAAGTTTGTTTGCAAGGTCCTGAATTATTTGGTGGGTAACAAAAAATGGAGGGAGAGCATGAAGCTACAAGGCAATTGCTAAATATGTGCAACAGAAATAGGAAGGAAATGGAATTTTTAGAAAGTTGCCAAGTCAGACAGAAACTGCAATACTGAATAATTGTTGGGGAATGGAAGACCAAAGAGGTATGATACTGAATGTGTTTTTCCCATTTTGAAATTTTTTACTGGGATAAAATTCATCATCCTAAAATACACGAGTGAGTAAGCAGTTTGTAGTATACTTATGGCCTCAAGACAACCATCACCATGTCATATTTGAAATACTTCCACCACTCCGAAAGAAGACCTGCAGCTTCTGCAGTCATTCCCAGAACCCCCACCCTCATCTCCCCATAGCTCTCCAATATTCTCTCTGCATGAATTTACAGGTTCTTTACATATCCAATAGAGAGATCACACCTATCCTTTGATTGTAGTGTCTTTCTTTAGCTCAAGGTGTGGAGTAGCCCTGAAGGGCATGTATCACAACTGTCTTCCTTTTAAACTGGAATAATCCTTATTCCACCTCCATCATCCTCTCCATTGTTCTCTCCATTCTTTATTTGGGTTGTTTCTGTTTTTTTATGCTTTGTGGACAACTAATGTGGCTCTCTTCAGCTGAATAGCCAGCTTACTGGTCTCTGTGGTGAAGAGAAGTGGCAGCAAAGCAGTGGAGCAAGGAGTGGTGGCCCCAGTGGGTCCAGGTGGCAAGCAGGACCAACATCTATGTGAATCAGCCATGCAGTCACTGTTAACCAAAGCCCAGGCCAGTCAAACCATGCCCACTTGTCACCTTTGGACATCCAGGCCTGGGCCCAGTACTGAGGTCTGTGGCAGAAGCCTGGTTCTTGCAGTGCTGCATTTTCATTCCAGCACCTACACCTTCCCCTTCTTACCTGCCCTGTGGAAACAGAAATTGGCAGAACTGAATGGAAGTCAAGACTCCAGAGCTGACCAACAGCATTATTGCCTTTCAAAGCTCTCATTAGCATAAGTTTGGACCCATAGTAGTGACCCAAGAACTATATACACCCTGAAACATGCCTTCCTGACAGGTCAAATCTGCTGTTGCTGTCACCAGCATCTTCTGTTTTATGACAAGTGTTTGATTTCTGTTCTTCAACAAATGCTATGGTTACATTGATTCATCCTGGTTTGTGGATTCTATTCATCAAATGCACAATATAAAAAGCCCAAATAGAAAAAAAATGGTGGTGAGCTGCTGGGGTCTGCTGCTGTACTTCTTGGCTCCACCTGCCAGCAACCATAGTGAGTTTGGATTTGTCTCAAATCCATGGTTTTGTAATGTAGCTATGGACTTCACATATACCTTATTATATCATTGTGTATCTTTAGTTCTTCAGAGTGTATACTTAGAGGGGACTTATTTCATTATGTGGCAACTTCCAAGTTCCAATCTTTGAATACTCTCTTCTGATGTGATATAATGAAAAACAGTACCAATGGAGGTGGGGCATCACTGTTCTCTTTGGTGCCCCAGAACCCCATGTGTCTACCTGTCTGGAGGCTCTCAGACCTGTAGCTTTTAGAGTCAACTGGAGGTTCCATTGTGTATTTGTGGATGGGGACTCACTGGCAGAAGTGAAAATAAATCCCTGGCTCCCTCTCTTCCTGCAGATCCAGAAGTGAGATCATAGTTCCACCCTCTGATTGTATGCTGGCCATCCTGGCACCTAGCCTGTTCCTCCAAAGGCTCCTCATGATCCCACACTTAGGTAAGGCTGACAGGGTGTACTAAGTAATCAGCCAGCCAAGCACTATGCCTTAACATTCCATTGTAAAGGTAAAGCATGACCCATGGTGGGAAAGACCAGGGCACACGCGAGATCCCTGTTACTACAATCACTCTGCCTCTGCTGCCACAACCACAGTGCCTCTCCCAGGACTGCTACAAGGACCACTTCTGCCCCAGAACAAACTATGATCCTCCCACCTTCTGCTCCATTTAAAAAAAAAAAGTTGTTCCTTCGAAACCTGTTACTTCACGTCACTCTCTAGTCAGAGCCTCCAAGGGACTATATCTCCCCAGCATACCACAGTCCAAAAAAGACCTCTGGAACACAGAATTATCTGTCCCTAGCCACCTCACACCCATACTGGGCTGTCTCTGACTCATCTGCCTGTCACCCTGGCTCCCCTTGCTCTTCCAACACTTCACACACAATCTCATTCAGGAGCTGCACAGGGTCCCAAGGTCCCCTGACTAGCCCTGTGACTCCCAGAAACTCTGCCTTTACAACTATGTCCCACAGAACCCCCTGCCACCAGCACTGTGTCCCCCAGGACTTCTGCCTCTGGAATTGTGCTCCCCAGGACCCCTGCCTCCAGCATTTTTCTCCTCAGGATCCACAGTCCTCCTACACCTTTCTTCACGTATCTTCTGTCGTCATCTATCATAATATCAGGGACCTTAGGAAGTGTTGAGTTCCTCTCTATATGCCCTCTCTCACCCCTTCCTAAGTCTGACTATGTCCTTCCATGTTCATGTGCTGGAAACCTCATTCTGGGCAACAGTTCTAGGAGGAGGGATCTTTAAGATCTGACTGGTCTGTGCAGGCTCCACCACTCTTTCTCTCCCTTAGCCTTGGCTTTCCCTGCCCCAAAATGTGAGTCAACTAAATTTATTTGTTTATAAATTATCCAGTCTGTTTACATGTTGTTAGAGCAGCACAAAGTAGACTAAGACATATTTCACCTGGCTTCACAGTACTAAGCCATGCAGAAGACACTACTCTTTTACCTGCATGCATGCATGCTTCTCCTCTCCCCCCAGAAATGAGAGCAAGGACTTTGTTTTGTTACTGTATATGTCCATCAGTGTCTGATGGATGTTCAGAAGATGTTTGTTGATGATTTAAGTCCCTCTATGACTGATATAGTCATTGTCACTCTGTATATAAAAAAAGAAAAGAAAGAAAAAAACAAAAACACAGGAAACATAATGGCCACAGCAAGTTCTTTATTATTAAGTGTGATCTTCAGAGATAAATAAATGCAAACTCACAACACAGATAGTTTGACAAGACAGGAGAAAGTACAAAATAAATTGCCACCATTAAAACTGCCTTGGTAGTCTAGATATTCTGGAGTAGGGAGAGCTTGTGATCAGGCTTCCATATGTCCTCTGTGACTGAGTTAGTGTCAGCCCTCGCAGGCCTGAAGCAGACTCTAAGGACAGCTTCTTCCACTCAGACATACTATCGTAAGCAACTCCATGCACACGTTAAGCACCTGCACTCTTACCAGGGTCTGATTCCTTTTTCTGTATGGGCCATAAATAGTGCCTTGTGGAATGTAATGTAATTTTGTTGAATGGAGATAAAGTCTTTTAATTCCCATAAATTAGACCATACCCAATGATACTGGATGTGGTCCAAAGCCAATAATTACATGCCAGCGAGGAGATACAGAGTTGGGAGGAACTCTTGTAGTTGCTAATGGTTTAATGCATCTTCTTTTCGCCTCTCAAAGTCTCACCTACTCAATGAAACTCTGAATAATCACAAAACTGTGTAACCAGGCATGTTAACAAATATCACTAAACATGTTATTTATTGTGACTCTAACAGGAAGAATCTGTTAAACTGGACATTTCCATCTGTCACATGAAGGCCCAACTTGAGGTAGGCAGAATGGCAAAGATGAAAAACATGTGAATTTTGCAGTGTGAAGACAGACCCTCAGGTTCTATAATTTTTAAAGTTTCTAGGCCATTTGTGGAAAACATATCAATGTGAGAACAAGGGGCCATGACCTATCTGGGGCCATGGTCAGAAATTGACTTCTGAAAACATTCTAAGATCCATGTGCACTGTGTTCTGGAGACATTTGACTGTTAAGGTCACCAGAGTCCCAGGCACATTGTGCCTGGCTCACAGATCCTCAGGAAGTATTCCTTGAGTGGCAGCACCTGGCAGAGGCTCACCTGCTGCTGATACATTAATGGTCACTGGTTCTCCAGGTACCTGGAGCCTGCTCTCTGGTCCCTTCACACACAGGGAAGGGAGTGACAATACCTATGAAAGGATGCTGCAGGTTTCCAGTCAATGCCCTGTGTACTCAGTAAGAAACACTCTCCAGAATTCATCTTAAGTCAGGTAGCTTCTCTTAACCTATTTCCTCAGATCCCAAGCAGGATGTGGAGTGAAAAGCCTTGGGTGATTCTGGCTCTAGTCATCTCCAATAGGAACTGTACAAATTCTGATGGTTATGAGGAGCATTAATGGTTCTTACTAGCCTTGAAATTACCACGATGTACTGACTGGTCAAGAAGCAACATTAGGAAGATGTCAACTATGACATTCTGAGAAAAATTCAGAAAATAGACACCTTCTTTACATACAGACAAAGGAAAAAGATAGTAACTAATGAGGTTCTTCACAACAATTATATGGACAGTTTCTCAGGTTCTAGGATTCTTGCAAGTTGTAGGCCAAGTATAAAAAACACCCATGGACACTATCTAAAAATTAATTTTAAAAAATTGGGGACACTCCCAACATTCTGTTGTATTTGTTCATGGAGGAGAGGACTAAAATGTGTCCAGACCTCATGGGTGCAGCCTCATACTGTATGTTTGAGAACCAGCTAACAATACCTGAAAATACAACAAAACATCAGAGATAAGACTTGACTTTACAATCTGGCCTGCATGGTGAGCGTACACTTTGGTGCTCTCCTCAGTGTACAGAAAACAGGCATCAAAGTACACTGGGAAACAAAGGCCTTGTCAGATCCCTGGTTTGCTGTGCTTTCCTGTTGGCAGGGTAGGGGGAAGCTGCCTGGGTGGCAGGTGCAGGTGGGCCCTCATGAGGCCCCCATTATGAAGATCCTTCTGGAGGGACAGCAAGATTCATCCCATACAAGAGGATGGTGACCTCCATGCACAGTTCCAACCAGGAAAGGTGTTGAGAGCCACAGCCAAGGGGGCCCCAGCAAACTTCCAGCTGATTGGCTCACAGTGGTCCCAGCAAACTTCCAGCTGATTGGCTCACAGTGGCCCCAGCAAACTTCCAGCTGCCAGCTGATTGGCTCCTCTTCAGTGATGCTCATTGGGGGAGTCTTTTCACCCTGCCCATGCAACCCAGCCAATCAGCCTCAAGATCAGGAGGAGTGGGTGGTGGAGAGGCTCATGGGAAGGTGGTGGTGGCAGTTGGGCTCTGAGGGAATTCCTGAAGAGCTTGTGTGATGTGGCGTGTGTTCTAAAAATAAAGTTCATTTCAGCTTGATAAGTGGCTCGCTGGTGAATTGTGCCAAGCCAGACTGGTCAATATCAGTAGGGCAAAAAACGTGGGCTTGAGTCCTGCAAACCATGTGTTGCACAGACCCTTCTCTGGCTCCTCATTTTGCCTTGGCACCTCGGGCCAATGTCTGTGGTAGGAAGTGAAGTAAAGAGCCCAAGGTAGTGCTACCTTGAGTCCTGTGTGACCAAGGCCAACCACAGGGAGAAGGAAGCCATCCTGCAACAGCACAGGACATGGTAGCCAGACATGGCCCCACCTGGCTTTCTGGGGCTTGTCCACAAATAGCATGTCTGGGACCAGGGAAGTCTCAGCTGTGGAAGACCACAGACATCATTTGCTGAAAGCAGCAAGGTTTTTTGAGTTCTAGTGGGAGACATGTGTGACAATCAGAGGCTTCAGGACCCATCCTGAGAGACACTGGGGGACTTTGTGAACCCTCATGGTGAAGCCGCCTACTGGAACTTTTGTGTTTTCATTGTGTTTTACTCCTCCTCCAATCCAAGCTCCTTCCTGTTCCTGCCTCTCAGCAAAGAGCCAATGTTGAAGTCAATCCTTATCCTAGATCCAAAGAACACCTGCCCCAGGGCTGCAGCATTGGTAATGAGCATGAGCTGCCACCCAGAGTCCACCTCGCTAGGGTGGGCCTGAGGTGGACTGAGCCAGCACCAAGGCAAACCAGGGCACATAGATCCACTGAACTTAGGCAGCCCTGCTTTGCCCAGCGTGGACACCTACTCTACACAGCACTGCAGCCAAAAAAACCAGGCTCCATGATCCCAGGACCTCAACCTCCTGTTTGATAACAGTGAGAAAATGGGAGTGGGAGAACCTGAATGTAAATTGAGGCTCAAGCATTGTTACAATAACATCAGTACTTTTCCAAACCCTGATTAGCATAAGTTTGAACCAAAAGCCTTGGCCCAAGTGATATATAAATGCTGCACCTAGCACGCTTAGATTATAACCTGTTATTGGGTCTCTTTTTGTCTCTATAGGAGTTCTGCTTTTATTTTTATTCAATTAAGTTCTATTCCATTTATTCTTGCTTTCCTTATCTCATTAATTTAATTTTTCAGATGTGTGAGGCAATGGAAAGACATTAGTGGTAAACTGCTAGAGATTATTGCAGCACTGGAAAGCATAGCAGAGGTTTAGAGCTAGAGCACTAAGAGCTAGGATATGCCACTTAATGGTAGTGAGAAGATTCAGACTTTACTTGCTGCAACCTTCAAAACTGACACTTGTAGATTAAGTGGATTCCTGGATGCTGAGCCAAATCAGCCATCCTACTGGTTCTTGTCAAGATTCAGCTATGGAGCTCAGGAGGCCCATGGCCCTGAGGAGGCTGCCATGTAGCCAATGAGCATTCACAAGAATCAAGTTCAACAAAAAGTGATCTCATTTACCCTCCAATTAGCAAAAAGAAACTTTGTTATATAATGGACAAGGTACTAGCATAGTACATTTAGGTATAATTATAAAATATGCTCTAGGTGTATTTTTTTTTAAGTCATGTGTATGTTTGTGAATGTTTGCATGTGGGGGTGGGTGCGTGGATAGATAGATATTGAGGGATGCTGGACAAGATCAAGGTGAACAGCTGGGTGGGTGCTCTCAAGTCCTGCCATCTCTTCCCGGCAAAGCTCCCTTTGAAGTTGGGCTGGGTGCAAGTGACTGAGCGCTCATAGTAGATTGAATGGATCATCTCCCTCACTTTCAGGCCTAGAGCAAATTCCTCCAGTTTCTCTACCCTGTGGAGAACAGATACCCATGCACCACAGGTGGCTTCAGTGTCAGCCTGAACCAGCATTGATTCCTGGGTCAGCATTGGTGGAGAGACAACAGAGTCACTGAACTCACAACCAGGATGGAAGTGAGAAACAGCCATGCTTGTCCATTTCATGGATCCTTTAATTGTCTTTCCTTGCTATAGTTTGGGTATTGACAGATCCTCCAAGGCCCATTTACTGAGGCCTTGTCCACTGGGTGGTGCTATTGGGAGGAAGTGGAACCTATGATAGGTGGGCCTAGTGGAAGGTCCTGAGGCCCCTAGGGTGTATCCTTGAGGAGGAGTATTGGACCCTAGAGGTTCCCTCCTCCCCTTTGACTTTCTGGCTGATGATAGGAGAAGTGCTGCTCTGCCACACCCTCCTACCATAATGGGCCATCCCACCACAGGTGCAAAGCAACAGCATCAGCCCTTTGTGGACTGGCATCTCTAGAACTGTGGGTCCAAAGAAACCCTTTCTCTTCATAAGCTGATTAGCTCACATATTTGTTACAGTGAAGGAAAGTGGACTAACACAATTATCAACTTTCTAGAGACTCTGAAGCAATCATACACGTCCTCTTCTTTGCTCTTATAGCCCATCCTCCACAGTGCCTCCTTGCAGCAGGCATGGGTCTTTGCCTGGCCTGTTTTCTGTGTAGATAGAGTGCTTTCATGAGGCTGGATCCTATCCCTTATTTGTTGTTATTGCCCAGCCCCAGGTATAATGAGCACAAGACTTTCTGATTTGTCTTACTGGATGAAAGAAGAAGAATTTTTCAAAATGTCACTTATAAGCCAATTTTTAAGAAGAATTTATTACAAAGTAGGTGCTTCCATTATTACCATTGAAGTCTCATGCCTGAGTCGTCATAGGTCCATTTTCATCTTTAGCCCCCAATGATGTACTGTCTGCACTGGTTTCCAGACACCTCCTCTCTGTGTTTCCCCATCCCAACTCCAGCCTGCCCATCTCTCTAGACAGACATATTCCCATTTCCCAGGAATGAAGGTGACCTGGTGGGAAAGGCCTTTTCACATCTTGGCACACATAGCTGCAGGAAGTCACATTCTTGTTCATGTTACTTTCTGCAGCTTCAGGAAGTATTCCACCTCCTGCCTTTAACAGTGCCCTCTACTCTGTAGAATATCTTGCTTGCCTGTGTTCCTCCCTGCAGTGTGTAAACATTCTGAAGTTTTTTTTTTATTTCCTGTGAGATATAGGGATATAATTTTATTTTGTTGCATATGGATTTCCAATTTTCCAGCACCATTTGTTGAAGATGCTATCTTATCTCTAGTGAAGGTTTTTGGCACCTTTGTATAATATAACATAATTATAATTTTGAGGATTATTCTCTGTGTCCTCGCTTCTGTACCATTGTTCTACATATCTGTTGTAGTGCCAATACCATCCTGTTTTTTTTTTGTTTTGTTTTTGTTTTTGTTTGTTTTTTTACTATATCTCTGTAATATATTTTAGGTCTGGTATAGCAAAGCCACCTGCTTCACTATTCTTGCTAAAAATTGCTTTATCTATTCTGGGCCTCTAATGTATCAGGAACTTAGGAGTTAGACCAGAGACTCTGCATCTAATAGAAGAAAAACTAAGCCCTAATCTTCATAATGTGGGATTAGGCCCCAACTTTCTTTATAAGGCTTCAACAACACAAGAATTAAAATCAAAATCAAGAAACAGAATGGAATCCAACTGAAAAGTTTCTTCTCAGTAAAAGAAATAATCTGTGAATTGAATTGAAAGCCTACAACCTGGGAGCAAATTTTTACCCTTCACACATCAGATAGCACACAAATATCAAGGATATATATATATATATATATATATATATATATATATATATATANTATATATATATATATATATATATATATATATATAAACTGAGCCCCATTTTTAAAAAAAGTCCAATAAACAAATGGGCCAAGGGCCTGAACAGATGCTTCTCAGAAGAGGATATATAATCAATCAACAAACATTTGAAAATATGCTCATCATCTTTAGCAATCAGAAACATGCAAATCAAAACTATTCTAACATATCATCTCACTCCAGTCAGAATGGCAGCTATTATGAAGACAAAAAACAATAAATGTTGGTGAGGATGTGGGGGAAAAGAGACACTCATACATTGCTGGTGGGACTGCAAATTGGTGCAGCAAATATGGAAAACAGTTTGTAGATTCTTTGGAATACTAGGAATAGAACTACCATTAGACCAAGCTATCCCTCTCCTCAAACTATACATGAAGGACTTAAATTCAGCAAACTAGAGGGACACAGTCACATCAATGTTGATAGCAGCACAATTCACAATAGCTAAACTGTGGAGCCAACCTAGATGTCCTTTAGTAGATGAATGGATAAAAAAATGTATCACACATACACAATGGAATTTTATTCAGCAATAAAAGAGAAAAAAAAATCATGGTATTTGCAAGTAAATGGATGGCATTAGAGAAGATAATGCTAAGTGAAGTTAGCTAATCTCCTCAAAATACAAATTCCAAATGTTTTCCCTGATATAAGGAGGCTGACTCTTACTGGCTGGGATAGGGAGGGGGTGCATGGGAAAAACAGATGAATTCTAGATAGGAATGAGGGATGGAGGGAAAGGAGGAGGCAGGGAATTAGCAAGAATGATGGAATGTGATTGACATCATTATCCAAAGCACATGTAAGAAGACAAAAATTGTATATCAACCTATTTTATATACAACCTGAGTTATGAAAAACTTAGATAAATATGTGTAATAAGAATTTTAATGCAAAAAATGTACATGTATAAAGACATGAAATGGCATGAACATACTCTATATACAAAGATATGAAAAATTGTGCTATGTGTAATAAGAATTGTAATGCATTCTGAAGTCATGTATTTTTAAAAAATAAAATCAGTTAAATAAAAAAAATAGTTTTCCATTACTTAAAGCAAAACTCACCTTTGGATTCTCCTGATGATAGGAAGGACAAGGGAGCTACACTTGCCCCAGGCCTCAGACAACTTCATGGATACAAAAACAGGCAGCATTCCCTTTCAGCTGCATCCTCTTTTCCAAATGGTCACTGTTTAGCAGATAGAGGAGGCCAGTGGACACTCTACAAAAGGTTTCTACCATCACTGGCTTGACCACAGTCAGAGAGACTGACAGCATGCAGAAACTTCCTGAAGCCTTCAGACTCAGGTTAATCTTTCTCTTCAAAAACCTTCCTACTTCTACACCACCAATCTTCTAATGGTGGAGCTGCAGACCACAGTGGCTCTGCCTCAGACTGCTTCTCTCTTCACCTGTGGAGTCCACCTGAGGATCACCAATGGGGAAGGGATCACCAACTGCAAGGAGAGTGAAAGGTGAGCCAGGCAGTCTCCAGCCAGGCCCTCTGCCTAGAAGACACAAGGCCTGGCCCTATTCCTTGTGGCCCTCACTCTTGTGGTACACTCTGACCACACTGTGGTACACTCTGACCACTCTGATGGCCTAGCTTTCAACCCATCTATGCAGTTTACGTGGATTCAGTAGCTCAATTCTTTGTTCCTGCCGGCCACATTTTGTATTTAACCCCTGAGTAATCAATACCCCTCTTTGATCATGGTATCCCAAAACACCCTCACAACCAAATAGCCTTGCCAAGAACCTTGTGTTCCCTTCAGTGGTCTCTCTCCCTCCTAGGATTGTGAGATCTCCTGAGCTGGGTGCTAAAATGTGCTAGGTTCCCAGTGAAATTATGTTAAGTAAGTGAATGAGTGGGAGGAACACATTTACCTCCCTTTTATCCTCACAGCTTGTCATCAAGTTTGATCCATTCTGTTTCCTCAAAACTCTAATGTCCATAAGCTCCTTTCCCTGCCTGGCAGGAGTGAGTTAGCCCAGGCATCATTTCTTTCTGCTGAGCTTGGAGAACATCTTCTTCTGCACCTGTCACTCAGCATCACACCCTCCTTATCAACACCACTCCAGATTGCCTGGAATGTACCACCCATTACAGTGCTGTGCCCCTTAGGGCCACTGCACAGCTGCCCACATCCACACTGTGTGGAGCTTGGGTGTGAGGCCCTGTGAGATGGGATCCACTCCTATTATCAGCATTACCCACATCACCTCCCATTCATTCTCCCTGCACCCGCCAAATGAAAGTATCTCGTTGGCCCAATGCCCAGGCTTTTTTTCTGTAGATAAACTTTTAGTTTTAGAATAGTTTTAGTTTATAGAAAAACTGAAAAGACAGTGCAAAAAATTAATGATACCTCTCAGCTACTTTCACCAATTGTTAGCAAAGAGATATCTTTGAACATCTGTTACAATCAATGAATCTATACTGACATGTTGACTAATGTCCATGCATTACTCACTCTGTAGTTCTTGTCTTTCTTCTGTCTGCAGATCCCACACAGGATGCTACACTATGGGGCATGGTCTTGTTGTGTGGGCTCCTCTGGGCAATCATCATATCTCAGTCTTCCCTGTGTTTTGAGGACATTCACAGAAGCATTGAGAGGCACTGGTCAGGGGTTTGTAGGACATCCTCAACTGCTCTGATTTGAAGCCCTTTCCCAGCCTATGATCTTGGCTTTTACTCTATTCAGAAGAAAGAAATTAATTCACAATGAAAATAATTTCTGTAGCATTGAAATAATTACTGGTAATAACAATCTTCTCAAGCTAATGATCCTGGAGTTTTTTAAAAGAGAAAGAAAGAACTTCAACAGCAGTTAGAATTCGAGCTAAGAGCTAATTATCCAAGAGATGATTAAGTTTTAGTATAGTTTTAGTTTATAGAAAAACTGAAAAGACAGTGCAAAAGGTTAATGATACCTCTCAGCTACTTTCACCAATGGTTAGCATAGACATGGCTTTGAACATCTGTCACAATCAATGAATCTACACTGACATGTAGACTAATGTCCATGTGTTACTCACTCTGTAGTTTTTCTCTTTCTTCTGTCAAGCAGATTGTTTTCCATAATGTGCCAGTTTAGAATCCAGGAAATGTACAAATTAAAACAAAAAAGAAAAAGTAAAAGGAAGGAAGGAAAGAAAAGAGGCTTTGAGAGTGAAGGAGAAAAAGGAGGAGAGAGGGAGAAAGGAAGTGTACTCTGTTGATTGAATATTATAGTTTTCAATTAGAGAAGAACAAGGACTTGGTAATAATAATCCACCTGTGCTCATTATTTAATGGAGACTTCTAAGTGCAAAGAGAGAAATTTGTTATGACAGAAGTGGAAATCTATTCTTAAGGGTCTTCATCCAGGGATAAACAAATAGGAACCACAGAGGAACGTGGAGCCTTTGAATGTCCATAAAGATGAGTAGGAACAAAGCATGTAAAAAATTAGTCAGAAAGACTGAAACTGCACCATTGCAACATCCCCTGGATAACAGTAAGGGAGAGGCCCCTTGTGGCTGGTGGTTTAGTCTTGCATGGGGGTAGGGGGTGGGAGTTAGAGCTGCTGTGCATGAGCTTATCTAGGTGGTTTTAGAAGGGCCCCAGAGGCACAGATCAAATCTGTTGTCTTACTCAATGTCACTGTGTTAACTTTAGTTCTGCTTGAGTTTCCTAAAGCAGCATATACCAGGTTCCTTGCAATTGAATCTGCCCTTGAGTGGACCAGGCAGTCTGTCACTGACCCACTCTCCTTCTCTTGGAAATACAGAATTCAAATTCCTTAGGTCAACCAACCCCCATCAGGTGACTTAAATGACAAGCACAGTGGAAGTGTGTGTGTGTGTGTGTGTGTGTGTGTTTTCCTGAGACCTGAGTTTTAATTACAGGCTGACCAATGAGTGTTGGGTTTGAAGATACCCAGCGAGAGGAAGGGAGTGTGATGGTCAATCTTGTATGTCCACATGGCCAGACTATGGTGCCCACGTGGTCACTCAGTCTGGATGTTGCTGCAAATGTATTTTAATGATGTGATTGACAATGAATTCTGCAGATGAAGAATAAAGCAGATTGTCTTCCATAATATGAGTGGTCCTCAGCAAATGAAATTCCTTAGGAAATAAGACTAGTCTTCCCTCTGGAAAAGAAACCTCTGCCTGCAGACTGATTCCAGATTAAGCTGCAACCTCAGCATTTCTGTGGGCTTCCAGCCCTGCAATCTGCCCAGCATATCAGGTTAAACTTTCAGCTCTCCAAAGTTGGTGAGCCAGTTCTTTAAAATAAGGTCCTCTTTCTCCCTCTACCTTTCAGTACTGCAACTCCACAGTTCAGGAGATCCATGCTTCCTGACATGTGACCATTGTGATCCTACAGGCAGGTTGGGACATGCTAGTGACAGGGAGTTCAATATGCTGCAGTGGCAATGAAGCCATCAGAGTTCTCCTCTCAGGCCTGGCTTGAAGTCATCCTTCCTTGGACTTTGGTTCCAGCAGGCCCACACTGGGCATGCACTCTGGCCACATTGCACTTGCTTCTACCTGGCCAAGTTGGGAAGTGTGCAGGAACAGAGTTTTGCTATTCTATCATCTTAAAACCATGGGATGCTATTGTTTTGAACTATAATGTAAGTGATGCTTGCAATTCCTCCTCTCCAGAAAGGCATTCTCTCATCCAGGAACATAATCAATAAGGAAATTACACTCAGAGAAAAAGGTAGATGCATAAGAGAATTTAAGGGAAAAATCAAAGAACTACCCTGATGACCCTAGACATCGTCAAGGTGGGATTTGTGTTGAGGAATATCGACAGAATTAAACTCTGGCCAGTGCTCAAGTTTCTTTTCCTATGACTGAGTCTCCTGGCCAAGCAGGGAAGGGAGGTCAGCAGGATGATATGGGGATCTCCAACTGGGCTCAGCAATGTGTCCATGAATTCACCTGTCTCCTGCAGCTTGGCAGCTGAATGTCTGCCTTATCCTCCCAGTGCAAAATGCTACAGCTCCTGGGAGATGGGAGATGACATATGGTCTTTGTAACAACTGTTATACTTCAATCAAGACCCTTGAAAATGGAAACAAGTATAAAAGAAAAGAAAGGAAAAGAGAAAGTATAGGAGGAAAGTGGGGGATGGTTGGCACAGAGAAACCTGGAGATTGATTTCTTTTTCCCATGCTTGCCTGGAGCACCCTGAGGAACTGCAAAATAAAAGGGAGGTCTTGATCTGCCCTGTAATTCAGTATCTTTCTAAAAACAGCAATAGTAACAGTGAACATTTTTCAGAAGTTACCGTCTTAGGTGTAGCCAATCTTCATTATTTATATTCTGTTTTTGCAAGTTTACTTCTTGTAAAACTTACTTGTAACCCCCCAAATAGTGCTCATGTGCCCAGAGGCACCTGATAGCTATGGTTCCTGCTGAGGCTGAATGAGACCTCTGCCTTCCTTTTTGTAAAAAAAGACACTAAAATCAAGTGTCTTTTTCTCCACCTGCTCAGGGTTCTGCTTAAAGCACATTCCATACATCATGATGAAGTGCTCTTGTTCTCCTGAAAAAAGGAAGACTGATATTTCCTCACAGAGAACACACACATCAAAGAATTTCCTTTCCAATACAAGCTGTGGTGCTTTTTGCCCATTTTCAAGCTAACCAATTAGCAGCGTATATCAATTAAGATGTCTCAAACATAAGAACACATGCCACAATGTGACGTCTTGGTGGGTGGCTGCAAGCAAGTACAACCAGAGGCTGGAAGGCGTCTTTCCCTGCTGCTACTATGATCAGCACCCTAACATTCCCCAACTCAGTTTTCCAGGTGACTTGACAGAACAGAACTGCCATAGGTAATGATAAGTTTTACACAGTTGACTACTGACTTTTGGGGATCCTGATCCTGGCCGGGTGCTTGATCCCATGGGCAGCACCTCAGTGCTCATGGGAATGTGATGGAGCAGAGCCATTTTGAGTGAGGGTAAAGTGCTTCCCATATTGTTCTGTATAACCCTCCCCAGCAATTCTGAAAAGAACATCCCATTATTGCTCAGGACTTGAGTGGGTTTTCATGACCTTAAGTAACTTGCCCAAGGTAATCACAAAACCAGTGACTGCTGGGTCCAGAACCCACCAGTGGCAGTCAGACCATGGATCCCTGGGTGTACTCTGAGTGGTACTGCCTTCTCAATTTCCCTTCCTGCTTGGGCACAGTTGTGAGTGTCATGGGACTAATACAGTGGGTAAGAAGAGACCCTAGACTGATGCTCTCCTGCAAATGACATGTGAACCCTTGGGACATACTCAATCCACAGAACTTAGTATGCTTAGGCTCTATTTTATTTGTGTTTTGTGCTTCTGAGGTAGATTTTAGCTTTGTGGTTACCACAGTTTATATAAAAATCTTAGACAATTTTATACAGATAACAACTTAACCTCAATCATATACAACTCTGTTCTTTGACTAGCTACCTTAAACACACATTTTATGCTTTTGATGTCAACATTTTTATCACTTTGTACTACATATCTTGACAATCTGTTTGATCTATAGTTGTATTAAATATTTTTCTCTCTCTCCAATTACTGGAGAAAAATATTGACTCAGTATTACTTATAGTATTGATGTCTGTGCTTTTATAAGTTTTATGTTTCCAATCAATAATTTTGTTTGTCTGCTTCAACTTCATTCCCTTCAGCAGTTCCAGGGACAGGATTCATGGTGAGAAATGTGGCTTATTTTGGGGGGAGAGTCATCGACACATCCTACTCATTTCTGAAGGACTTCTGTAAAACAAGTCCTTGGGGCTCCTTTGTCTGGGATAAAGGGAGATAATTTTAAATCACCACAATTTCTGTGCATTACAGAATATCATAGTCTCAAAGGGTTACAGGGTTCTTCCAGTATCTCAGCCCTTCCAGTTGAGGACTGTGCTGGGAGCTTTAGGAGTCTTGTGTGGTGCAGGGCAGCCCTTATGGCTCAGAAGAGCTAATACAGGTTGTTGAGCTACTCCTTATACCTATAGCATGGAGGCAGGAAATGTGCTCTCTCTGGAGCTGGAGCTCTCTCCCTCTGCTTTTTTATTTAATGGTTATTTCTTCTTCTGATCAAAGAGACAGAAATCAATTTTTGTCTGAGATAAGCAAAATTTTAAAAGTGTAGCTGGAAAAAATCCTATGTGATGCCATTTCTCTAGCCAGTGTGAGACAGCCACAAATTTAATGGAATTAGGAGCATTGCATTTGAATCAACTTAAACTTGAAATAAATTTGTAGAAGGCATTCAAGAAAATTAAATCCCACAAGAATCTTCATACAGAATTGCCAGTGGTACCCATCATAAACCTCTGCAATGCTTCCGAAGACAAATGAAAGCCCCCCCCCCCAAAAAAAAAAAAGAAAAGGAGTCTGCCTCTGCTTCCTGCTCCAAAGCCTCTTTTTATTTAAGAAAATGCATCAAATAGTCTCGTCTGCTTTTGTCAGTAGATAGGAATTTTAGGAAACACATAAAATAAAATGCACTATGATTCTGGTTAACTTTTAAGCATAGAACAAAAGCATGGTAGCAAAAAAAAATGAAGAAAAATACCTTTTTAGAAAATTAGAATATTTACTTTATTTAAGCCATGTGAGTGATATAACATCCAAAATAAAAACAAAACTCAAAACCTGGTTTTATCCTTTATGTATCCCTTATGTACCCCACTTCTTAAACAAAACAGGATGAGAAATCTTGGGATAAGTCTGAAAACTGAAGAAAGATTTTTGATTCTCTCATGCCCTCCATGTACCACACAAACTGGGAAGAGTTATCAACTAGAAAGCATCTACAAATCCAAGGTCAGTTTAGAGCTGACTAAGAAAAGATAAGACAGAGGATCCTGAGGGGCAGGCTGGTGGCAAGCAGTGGTTGAAGAAGCAAGAGCTGTCCTAAGGAACACAAAGAGGAAAGAGCCAAGACAACACTCCTGTCTGCTAACAGCTTCTGTCCTCAGAACCCAGGGCTGGCTGTCACTCTCCAAGACTTTCCCGGTTGTCACCTTCTTAATCCCTTAAAGTTGCATGGCTCATTCACTCAACACTCCAAATCCCTTTCCTTTTCTTTGTTATCCTTTAATAATATTGTAAGTTTTCTTTTTATTAAGTTTATTGTCTAGATCAGAGATCAGTAAAGTACATCCCTCCAGCCAAATCTGCCCCCCACCTGCTATTAATTAACATTCATATTCATATTATATTTTGCTAGAGCACAGCCAGTTACATTTGTCTGTGGCAGCATGGGCTGTGGATGCTTTGAAGTAGCAACAGAAGGGCTGAGGGGTTATGGTAGAAATGCAGGGGTCACAAAGCCAAGGATTTGCACTTTATGGCCTTTGCAGAAGGTCTCCCTACCTCAGGATAAGCTCCATAAGCACAGCAAATGTGTTTGCTCAATGTGTGTCCCAAGTGCTGAGCAAATAGTTGAGGCAGGAATGATGAATGGTGCTTTCAGGCAGAAGGTGTTCTGTTTTGTAGCTTTAAAAGAGCGAATGGCAGGGGAACCTTAGTCATGCATCCCATACGGATGACTAGTATTGCACCTGGAACACAGAAAGTTCTGTGCACAAGCAGTGAAAAATTTATGACTCTACTGAGTCTATAAATCTACTTATTTATAAAACACCAGATGTCCATGAGGGTTTTTCCACTTCTTCAAGCACAAGAATCACAGGAATAAGGAGTCAGTAGAACAGGTTGATGAGGTTTGCTCTTGAGAACTGGGAAGCTGGAGAAACCATCCAAGTCCCAAATTCTCCTGTATTCCTCAGGAGTCTCATTTCCAGTGCTTTCCCAGTGGTAGAAGTACACCTACAGATTTTGTAGCTTGGTTCACAGGTCATGTTTTCCAGAGGAAAGAGGCTCCAGAACAGCCAGGTTACTGTCCTCAGCCTCCATAGGAGGAGGGGAGGAGCTGGTAGCAATAGGCGCAAATCTTGGTTATTCAGAATGCAAGCAGAGGAATATCCTGATCGAATTTCTGCTAGAGGACTGGGGATATCTCTTTAAGATCTTGCTTAATATTTCTTCCTTTCAGTCTTCTTAAATAAGTCCCTTTGTTTCTGAAGATTATTGCTTTTATAATCAATGCATTTTCATCTTAATGCAAAATGAAATTGTTGTGAATCTGCAGACAAGGGAAGTGAGTGTGAATTTGCAGGAAGCAGAAGCTAGAAAAATATTTGAAAAGAAACAAGAAATGGAAACCACAGTGATCCACATACTATGGGCATGAAAGGTGCATTTAGCCAAAAATGAACCGACTTCTAAACATGAATGCTATTTTCTCCTCAGCAATCAAAGGCAGCTCTTGGAACTTTGGCAAATATGGTTAGAAAAATAATTTGCCTTTGTTAATAGCAAAAATTTTTTGTCCTTTCCTTTTTTGGAAATTATCTGTATTTTTTTTCTTCCTTTTCAAAAAAAAAAAAATAATAATAATGTGTAGGGATTGGGTAGTAGCCCAGTGGTAGAGTGCTTGCTTGCCTCGCATGTGTGAGGCCATTTGTTTGATCATCAGTACCATACAAAAATAAATAAAATTTTAAATTTTAATATAGATACAGGAATCCATTTTTCTTATTGCAGATTAGATCATCACAATATATGTTATTCTGCATTTCTAAGCTTTCTTCCTAAAACATCCCTAATTATTACAATTACTATGGTATCTTGAGTGTTTTTACCTACCTTAAAAATACTTTTATAACTGCATGGATATACATATAGAAAATACTTTGCATTACTCCATGTTTTATCACACAAAGCAATAATAATTCACATTTTGTTTTTCAGCAGAAGGATTTCAGAGACAGATTCATTTTGCAAACCAGATAGAAAAGAGTTGAAAAGGTAGACATTATTCAAAGAGAGTGAGAGGAAAATTTTTTCAATATTTATTTTTTAGTTCTCAGCAGACACAACATCTTTATTTTATTTTTATGTGATGCTGAGTTTTGAACCCAGCACCCCATGCATTCAAGGCGAGCATGCTACCACTTAAGCCACATCCCCACGCCCTTTATTCATTCTCTTTGAAGCTGTTTATTTCTCCTCCTAAACATCTACTACTTGTTGTCCATTCATCCTTCCCCTATGAACCCTAGGTCTTAGGGCTTCTTGCTGTCATACTGTAGAGCATTCTTACTTGTCATATGCCTGTGAGTCCTGTGTGCATTCCTCCAGGACAGACCTTTAGAATTTGAGCTGCTAGGTCCTGGAGAAGCAAGATCAAGGTGAGTTTGGCGCTATAAACTTCCCTTTCCTAGAGCCTGGTCACTCACCCCAACAGCAGTGGGCACTAGTGCTGACCCTTGATGGCATCTTGGATTCACTCACAGAACCTGCCTTGATGGCATGAGGCCTATGCAAACCTACTTTTCTGGTGCTGGGGTAAAGAAGCACCGAAGGCCTTGTGAGGTGGACTTCACTCAGTTGATTGGCTGTTCTGATTTTCCTTTTTCCTACTGAAGCTCACATTTCTTCTTTTTCATTTCTTGGTCTTTTTACTGTTGTAATAGGAATTCTTTGTGTACCATCCTCCCAGCTTAAGGCTGGATTCCTGTCCTTTGTCATACAAGTTCAAACTTGCTGGTATGGTTATATTTAACTATAGATTCCCTTTTATGCATTTTGCTTTTTTATAAATCTGTTTAGAAAGATGGCCCTCCTACATGCTTAGCATATACACATCACATGGTTTTCTAATAAATATAATATTCCCCTCTTAAGTTTGGGCCACTTGTTACCTGGACTGTGGGTTGTGAAACAAGCACAGGCTCATCCCTCAGGCAAGCCTATCTACGGAAGCATCTGATCTTTCTCAACTATGTGAAAAGCTGGCAATCACATTGTGTACTATTGTATATGATGGCACAAAATCATAAGCTCTCTTCTTCAGTGACTTTGTAAAAGTAGCACAAACCCACATCATGCCTATGGACTGAGATCCAGCTGGACTTGATTCTGCTCTTTATGATTCCTAGAAGCCCAAGTAGATTAAATTGCCCACATTACCATATGTCACCTGTCTCCTTTCCATTTTCTACAAATATCCTGTTGGTATAAATGGAGATTCACCATATCTCATCCTCTAATCTCACTCTTCAATAGACAAGTCAGTATTCCCTGGTGTGACAGCTGACTTTGGGGCAAAGGCAAAAAACAAAAAGGTGTCCCCAGAGCCTCTGGTGGAGCCAGAAGTTGGGAAGCATTAAAAGAATATCCCAGGAACACAGAGACTTACAAAGTGATGGAAGGTGTCAAGGGACATGGCAACACCCCCAAAATGCCTGTGGAATAACTGGAGCAAAGGTGCAAGGTGACACAAGGTGTGGATAAATAATATACAGATCAGTATCCAAGAGAAGTATCAGGGTTCATGGGACATAAGCAGGTATGTAGGGTATGTAGAGAGTACCCTCTTTTGGAAGCAATCTGAGTGACCAGCAGAAAGTCCACCCTCAAGGAGAAGGCTCAATCCCAGCTCCTTGCTTCTCCGTGGTGGCCCTGCATGGCACCTACTGCAATGTGCACAGTTAGGAAGGAAAAAGTTTTAAGGAGGACCTGCAGAAGGCACTGACTGCCTTGAGCTCTTGTCCCAGGCCTGATGGACCACATGGTTAAGATGTCTCATTTCTGTGACTGACATCAGTCAGAGGAGGTGGTAACAGAGCAGGAACATGGACCCCACTCTCTGCTACAGTTTCCACATATCCTGCCTGGTCACTCTGATGGCTGGACTTCTTCTGGATCCTGGGTCTGCCTGATATAAAATCATTTTTGTTTTGCTCAAATAAACTCAGTTTAAGCTTGTCCAGGAGTTTTCCATATTAATAAGAGTCACCAATATCCTGGAGAAACCTGACTCATGCTGCTTTAGCTGGGTGACAGAGCCTGACAGAAGCAGTGTAGTCAAGGTGATGGCTGGCAGCCTCAAAACCAGAGCATTGGATGGGTCTCTCTAGTCTTTTGCCCCAAACACACATAGAAATGTGATCGAGAGAAAATCATCAGGCAAATCCTAGCCAAGGGACAGTCTCCAACATGCCTGATAAGCATTCCTCAAACCATCCAGGTTATCAAAAACAAGAAATGTCCAAGACACAGAGGAGTAGGCCTATAATCCTACCTGGGGATCAGGCAGGAGGATCACAAGTTCATGGCCAGCCTCAGCAACTTGTTGAGATCCTGTCTCAAAATAAAAACCATAAAGGGCTTGGGATATAGCTTGAAATTAGAGCACCTCTGGGTTCAATCCCCAGGACCAAACCAAACAAAATAACTAACAAAACACAAAAACTAAGAATCTTCAATAGTTTCAAGGAGCATAATGGGCATGGTAGATCCTGTAAGGGGTCCTGTGACACAGAAGGACCTAAGGTAAGAAAGGAAACCTGGATTAATCAAACACCTACCTGGATACTCATGCTTCCACATGGGTTCAGCATTGTGAAAAATGTACTCACTCACGTATGATGGGCACCTGGTGTTAGGGATATGGGAAACTCTCTGTATTCTGGGCATATCCAAAATAAAATTATCAAATAGAAAAACTTCCTAAAGAAAAACAAAAAGTTGCAGGACTGTATCCTCATGCCATTAACAACTAAAAATCCATACTGGAAACTGCATGCAAGGAGCACAGCTGGCCCTTAGTACAGGCTGGCTCTCTGCAGGCCAGTGGTGAGGGCTCCCAACAGCTTAGACAAGGGGGAGACTGCTATTCCCAAGCCTAAAGCACCAGGAGGGCTTAATGAGGACAGCCAGCCAAGAAGATGCTGGTACACCCAAACAAAAGATGTTATCATCCGTGTTCACTTCCCCAAGATTAGAAACAGAAGAATCACTCAAGAGACTGAAAGGTGCAAAGCACTATGTAGGTTATGCCATCCATCTGCATCCTGCAATCTTCCTTTCTGGACTCTTCTTTTTCACTAACTGAGGAATGATTCTTTAGCTTTAGTACCTAGAAACAGTTGTCTCCCAACTGTAAGACTCTCACAATGGTCTAAGTTATAACCCAATAACTTATGCTCCCCTAGTATTCTCATGTTTAAAATGAGAGTAACATCCCCAAACCCCACCAGTGTAATGAGGTTCAGAGTGAATATCAAGGCAAAATACTTGGAGTCTTAAAAGGCACAATGCAAATGAAAATTTCCATCAGCATGGCTGGTAACACTAAGGACACAGCCATGCACTCAATATTGGATTTCCAATATCTGAAAAGGGCGATGACCATTCTTGCTACTTCCAGCTGAAAGGGGGGGTGATGTGCAGTTGGCAAGCAGTTTGGAGTCCCTTTTTAGAAACTAAGTGGGTCAAGGAGTCCATGGCAAAAATCTGGTTCAGGAAGAACAGGATGTAAAGTCACCTGGGGTGGGCACTTCTATGAGAGAAACAAAAATACATGAGTGCTGTTGTAAGATTAATACAAAATAGCAGTTGTAGCATCTGGAACCTGTCCATGAATGTCATGAAAATGACAAAATTAATAATTGTTTACCAGGAGGTGGAATACCTGAGAAATTGTCCCCATTACAAGGCCTAACAAAGCCTAATAAGGCACTTTTTTTAGGGAACATAAATCTTTAACATTGTCAGAATTATCAGGAATGTAGACACAACATTTAGTTAAGTTAGGTAATGTCATCTAATTTTTGTAAAAAAAAAAATCTTTTTGGCATGACCTCTGTGTTCAATAAAGATCCTTTTTTACTTAGGGCTAGATAATTATATTAATAAACACTGATTGCATCTACCTGTATAAGAAGTTAGGAAGATCTATAGGTCTTAAACTGAATATAATGTTTATTGATAGTTATCAGGCATTTTTGCCTAAGATTTTTCTTCTGTTGTCTCCAGTCTTACTTATTTTGGGGGATGCTAACACTAGTGTACATTTTAAGTTACATTAAAATAACTGTTGTTCCTTTTTAAATGTCCAGGAATGGCTGTGCTTTGGTTTTAACTGTTTTTGCTAGGTGTTTAAGACCAAGCTGGTCTAACTGACCTTGTTTCTATCTATTGGTAAGGTAAGAGTCAGCTGTTTCCTCAGAGGACATTCTTGGGGAATGTGTGAGTAGCATTTTAGCTCTGTTTGTGTCATCTGCATTAGGATGGCTCAAGATCTTGCTGACCATATGGCTTCCATTGGAAGAATCAGGCATGTCTCCTTTTTAAATGACCCTCCTCTTTTTCAGCATGTACACTCACTGGCTTTCTGTTTTCCAGTGGTCTCATTAATCTCACTTATTGGGAGGTTATGTGGCCCAGAGTTGAAAAGCTTTTTCCCCTGTTCTGGGTTCAGGCTGACTGAGAGGGCAAGAGCCAAATATTGGTTCCTTTGATCCTTTTATTTTAACCTTAATATTTAAATTTGGTCTTAAACATTCAGCAGGTCAGTTTTACTAGTTTTAAAGTAAGAATGTTAGGATTTAACTTTAATGATTATAACTTTACAGTTAATTTTTACAAAACACAATATCCTTATTTTATTTATTAATTTTTGTAATGCTGGAAATCTGCCTGAAGGCAGAAGATGACACTTTAGCATCTACTGTATGATTGAATCACTGTACACCAACAAAGCAGCTTGCAGACTCAGAGACCCCATTAGATTTTGGCTATAAAAACTCTCTCTTGCCAGGTCCTCCTCACTTGTTCTCTCCTTTTCCTCTCACTTTCCCTGTGTCTCATTGTCCCTCACACTTTTCTTCTTCTTCTTCTTCTTCTTCTTTCCTTTTTTTTTTCTTTTTTCTTTTCCTCTCTTTGTGTTAATCAGACAGTCACAGTAAAGGTCTCCTGGTTGCTTTGAGTGTAGTGGTCACATTTTTTTAGTCATAATGAAAATACAAAGTGAAATTAACAATAGTAAAAACATATTTGGCTTGTATATAATTTTGAACCTTGGCTGAGTTATACATTGTATTTTTTGAGATCAGAGTAGTCTTTGTAATAAAATTAATCTTTGAATATAACTTTAAATTAACTGAAATCTGGCCTACTTTGACTTCATTCTGACATGTTGTAAGGTGGGAGGCAGAGCCTTATCTCATGTAAGGTAGGGCTCTTCACAATCTTAGGTAAAGTGTTTTAGTATTAAAGTTGAGCTTTGTCTCTCTTTTTAGATATAATTTTATAAAGTTTACCTATATTGTTTTCTGACTCTGTATGAATGTTAGTAGTACAATATGACATATATCTGAAACATTAATTAAGGAAAGACTGGGAGCTCTTAACATTTTTTTCCAATGTGGAAAAGAGGCAAAATATTTTATGATATTAATCTTTAAATAGATTATGCCTCATTACTTTTTAAAATACATTTAAATTTTTATATTTTAGTGTAAAAGATAACATAAGATTTGGTTACAGAACATCAAATAATATAAATAAATTTCCAATAAAATCTATTATCTTTATAAGTTTAAATTATAGACAATTTTAGTTTGGAGAATATCAGCTTGATAAGATGTTTCTCTAACCCTTTTACCTTAAAGACTTGTATACCTGAAAGATATGAACATATTTAATCTGTAAAAAAGAGTAATGTACCACAGTTTTATTGATGTTTTTATATTTACCAAGATTAGCTTTTAAAGGAAAATCTAGATTTTGTAATGTAGGACAATACTTTAAAATAACAGTTGCTATTTAGCCACAGTTGTACAAACCTTAGTTTTTCCATGATTGCTTGTTCTAGGGGATAAAACTTAATAGACACAATGTAATTAATATTTTTAGAAGTTTTTTTTTGTCAATTTAACATATAAATATATCAGTAAACTATTATTTGTCCTTATGAAACAACCTAGAATATTTTAACTATTTGTGTTACATATATAACCAACTTAGTTACATATGAATATTTTAATATTTGTTTTTTTTATTTATAGACCTTTATATTACTTAATTAGACCCTTTTGTTCTTAGATGTATTATAATTATACTTTACCACATATTTTTTTAACCTGGAAATGTTTTTCATTAAATATATTTTATACTTAGAATGTTTTAAATAATTTTTAACCAATTAATCATTTTTTGTACCTTGAAATAACCCTTATATATTTTTTGAATTTAGATAAATTAATCCATTTTAATAAGATGAAATATTTGTTATTTACAGTACTTTAATTGAAATACAGTTGAAACATCTTGACTCTTTGTATGTGGAATTATACCTGTTGGAACTTTGTAATTTATATTAGCCTTGTTTTTATAATAACACAAAATAATTTCAAATTTCTTTTTTAGTTTACCAATTTATGAAAACACCAACATTGTTTAAGTACATTACCTTATGGAATTTAAGGAGTTAAGAGTGATTTATATTATATTTAACAGTCAGCATTTTAATTTTGTAAACCAATTAGATGTCTCTAACAAACACATCCATGATTAATTTTATATATGTTTAGATAAAATTTATGTATCTTTTATTTTTTTTAAACAAGGTATCAGACAAGTGCATTGAATAGTATTAGTAATCTTTTTTGTTGTTGTTCAATAAAAATCATACAGACAAGGACACTTTATAGACAAAATTTTTAATTTATGAGCTCATATGTCATTTTTTTGTACCAAATATATGTAGACATGGCAATACATATAGACAGAGAGTACACTGGTGCACCCACACAAAGCTAACAGACAAAAAGCTTATAGCTTAATTAAAAAAAAGCTAATATATTGAGAGTTAGCCTTTGTAAATTGGCCTTAGAATAAAGCAGAGTGCAATCAGAAAAAACATATTAACCTAGGCATAGGTGGCATAGATAGAGGCCACCAAGTTTTAGCTTGACATCGAAGAATCTTTGGACTATTTTTTAAATAGTTGGGAGTTATTCATGTTTGCAAATACTGAGAGACAAAAGCCAAATTTTCTACACAAAATTCTGTTTTTTATTATACAATTTAGGAATAACAATTTTATAAAACACTTTAGTTTTGATCTGTCCTCTACAGGAACTGACATGATTTACCCAGTTGGCCACCTGGCTCAGTTCCTAAATGAAGATAATATCTAGAATGCCTTTTTCTTTTTACCTTTAGCTTTTACTTTTGACAATTCTGTTAGTCTTGTTGGCAGCACTTTACATTTTAATGCAAGCTGTAGTGAGCACAGTTAAAACTGTTTTAACAAATTTTTTCCCATTAGAAACAAACTGAGGTAGAAATTAACATAGAACACAAAGGCAACAAACAAAAACAAACCAAAAGACAAAGTCCTGAAAACTGTTAAGAAAACAAGTTAAAGGGGTCCAGGTAGAGGTCTCTGTAGTACTTCCTTGTCCCATGATGTCGGTAGAGTGAAGGAGTCCTGGTGAAAGAAGAGCAGTTATGGAAACAAGAAAAGAGCCCACACACAACACTAGGACAGATAAAAACAAGACAAATGGCTGGTGAACAGACATGGGACAAATCACAAACAGCAAGAATATGCTGGAGAAATGACAAACAGCAGAACAGACACAACAATTGCTGAGATCACACAGGGAGACCTCTAATGGGCAGAGACCCCACAAACAGAACAAACGGCCGGCGAACTGACACTGGACAAATGATGAACAGCATAAGACACTGGAGAAATGACAAACAACAGAACAGACACAAGAGAAGCAACAGTCACTGAGATCAAGATCACACAGGGAGACATCTAATGGGGCAGAGACCACATCTCGTCTTGCCCCCAGAAAAATGAGGCCTCCCAGGGAGGCCACCAGTGGGCCCCAGATACAGACAGATGAGGTCTCACAGGGAGATCTCCAGGGAGACAGTGACAATATCTCATCCTGTCCCTGGGAAGGTGTAAGGGACTGTGTCCAATCTGACCTTTTCCCCCAGAGAAGAGTCAACTCACCAGAACTGACAGCTGGCAGGAGGCTTTTCAGAGCATCCTAGGACCGATTGGAGTCATCTCTGGAGTGAGGCTGAGGAACTTCTCTCAGAAGCTTCCCTCTACTCTGGGGCTGAGGTCAAAAGGCCCATCTTTGGAAGCAAATTTGGATTGAGTGTAGGGAAGAAATGGATACTGGAAGAGCCCCCAAATGTTACAGTTATAGCTTTGTCCCAGGGTTTCATAAACTGACTTCCATACCACTCATGTATAATCGAATCAAGCCTTTACTGAAGCACACTGGTGGCAGCTGACCAGAACATAAAGCTGTTCCCCTGATCAGCCAGGAACAATTGCAAGAGCACTCCTTATAAGCCTGAAAACTGCAAAAAGGATGTTCACGTGGTGTAGCCAATGCAAGCAAGCCAGGTTACAGAAGCGGGACAGTGCAGTCAAGCAGAGAGAAACCTAACCAATCAGTTAGCCCAATCACCCCAGTTACAGAAACAGAGCCCCATTGCCCTAGTTACAGAAACAATACCCCATTAGGTAATTTTGTGTTCTTAAAGGTTTCTACAGCAAAAGGAAAAGAACATCTTGCCCCAGTCATGACTCTTCTACTTGGCATGATAGTTTTACAAGATGAAGTCATAAAACAAAAGGGAGTAATATTTGCTCTTACTATCACAGCCCCACTTCACAATCTCACCTGCAAGCTTGATAATGTGCTAAAGTAGTTTTCAACTATAGAAATCAGAAACAGCTGGATTTTACAATTTCCATTTTTAGTAATTTCAGAAACCCTTCTTTGCTTTTGTTCCATTACCATTTTTGGTCGTAGAGCATCACTCAACAGGTGCTTTTGTAGTTTATTCCAGAAATCAACAGCACTCCCTGTACACATTGATGACTTATCAAATCTTCTCTTGTGGTGTGATGGGTGTCAGTGCATCTTTCTTAATAAGCCCTGTGGCACCTTGTGCAGGGTCATGCCATCAGGATATCTGGTAAAGACATTTATGATAGCTCTGCTAACCAGCAATCTCTCTCTTCTCAAATTTGGGTAAAAAAAAGCAGGTTGCTTTCTTAGAAATGTCAACACTGTAACTAAATCTGAAGCAAATTCAAAGCGAAGTCAACAAGGTAAATTTCACTTTAAATTCTGCTTTGAGCTGAAAGCATACATACTCAGTGAAGCAGGAGCTGATGCTATCTTTCACCAGCAATAAGAGAAACAGCACATGGTTCCAAGTGTTAGCTTGCAGGAATCATGAGTGGAGCTATGCTCTCCACAGTGGCCATCCTCACAGGGAAAATATTTGAAAGTTCTTGGTAAATAGAGACCTGTGATTTTGTGAAAAAGTGATACATTCTGTGGTTTCATATACAAATGAATTCCCTGGGGAAACTGCCACATTGTGAGTGTCTAGAGGTCCTTCTCATTAGGAAAGGATCCTGCTCTAGAAGGACCCGGATCCTGATACTGAGAGGCTGCTGTTAACTTCCTCACTTGTTTTAACAAACCTTCAACTTCTGTCATGCTTGGTTTGGTGGTGCTGTTAGGACACAGATACTCAAGACATCACCACTTTCTTCATGGGTTTTAAAGTCCAGAAAGCAATCCCCTGGACATAAGCATTTGGCAAGCCAGCCAGATGCAAACTTGGGCAGAAACAGGTGTATGGGCAGTGAGGAGGCTGGAACTTCACCACATGGAGATACTGCTTGCCTACATATGGTGTCAAAGCTCTGGAAGGAAAGAGAGCCAGGAGACATGGCCACCTGAGTAGTGTTCTCAGCAAGAGCACCCTGTGGGGAAGCTGAGCATGTTCTGAGACCCAGTGGCAACTACACAGGGGAGCAGAACCCTGTGCGGGAGAAGGAGGCACAGACTAACTGGATGCACCCACGTCCAAAAAAGTGGGCTTTCACCTCCAGGAAAGAAGGAACCCTGAAGGTGCTGAGCAGCAATACAGCAAGACCATATCTGGGGTTTGGGAAGTGTTTTCTATGATCTGCTGAATCAAAGAGGGAGCCAGACACAGAGCACAAGCCCTGAAACCTTTCAAAAAGGCCAAAAATGAGCAAGGTGTCAGACCATCATTCAGGCTGCTAAATCATCTGGCATGCTCAGACAATGAGCAGCAGTAGTCAAGCTAGAAAACCTGCAATGACCCCAACATTGTGTCTCAGGAACACAGCTGGAACAAGGATGCCCTGGCTGCAACAGTCCACTCTGTCCTCTCCAAACTCAAAGAGCAGGAGCTGTAGGTCAGATGCACATCTCCCCTGCCAACTACACACTAAGGTCCAAGGGCTGAGAAGACTGACTGCTACCAATTTTTAAGAGCACTCTCTGAAGGGCCTTGCAGAGACGTCTTGTCTCATTCACAGTCCTTTCAAAAGATGCCATCAGCTTTGCCATGGAGTTGAAGAAACCCAGCACACATTAGGCTCCTTCAACCCCTTGCTAAATGTTTGCTAAATTACTCCTCATTCCTAAGTATCAGGATTACCATTTAAGGACACAACAACAACAACACCCAAAACTATTTTTCGCTATCAGCAGACATCACCTGCTCTTTGCATTCTGAAACAAGCCACATATGACTATTTAAATTTAAATTAATTAAAAATAAATAAATTTCAAAATTCAGTTTCTCCATCAATCAGCCACATTTACACAATCTGCAGTCACATTCCCCGGCTGAACAGTGCAAATTAAGGACCCCTCCATCATTGCACAGTTCTCTATAACCAAGCGTGAGCTCCTGGGGGAAATTCACCCCTAACTAGAAAATCACTTCCCTAGTCAGGTGCATCCTGTCCTTGGAGGGACTGCAACGCTGCCTGGCCACACCTCCAGCATTCAGCTGACTGTGTGCTGAATGGGGTGCAATCTCCTTTAATGCTGGAATGCAGAAAAAACTCAAATAGTATTTTGGCCCCACAAAAGTTTACAATCTAAGAGAAAGAAGAATGATATTAATGTAATTACACAAGAACCCAACAGGGCAGAGGAAGCTACCCAAGTCAGAGAAGATGGACAGCAGTGTGGACTTGGGACCATGCCACAGGGCAGACTACACAGCACATGTACAGCACAGCACAGCACAGCACAGGAGAATTGCAAAATCAGACACTTAGGGAAAAAACAAACTGTGGAATAGTGTTTACAGTATGAGCCATCAAAATGTAAATACCGTGTGTTATTTGTGTTCTATTTATGGATTCATATGTCTATTTAAAGGGCTTTGGTTTTTAAATTAAAATACACATACACGCAAATGAGAACCCATTAGAGTGTTCATTACCACTTGGAATACTGTATTTCTCAATGAAACAAAAAGAAGTAAAGGAACACAGAGAAATAGGGGGAAAAATGATCTGTTTTATGTTGCAAAATGGAATGAGGCCCACTCAGGTAAAAAAGGAGGAAGTGGATCTGAAGGGTGGGAAGATGTAGAAAGAAGAAAGTGGAACTGGAGAAACTATTTGCCCAGCATAAAAATGGCATCAGAAATGTTACCCCATGTCATTAAACATCAAAGTCGCAAATCACCACACAAGAGAGAACAATTCCTGCCCATTAGGACAGCTTATATCAGAGGGCAGAGAGAAGGCAACCATGCTTCTGTAGCTCGTGAGGAACAGGGTAAATGGCATAAGAGCCTCAATAAAATCAAACTACCAGATGACCCAGCAATCCCCCTTCCAGGCTCGTATCCACAGAAAGGGAAACCATGACATTACAGGACACTGCAACCCCATGTCAGTGCAGCAGTATTTCCTGGACCCTGGCATCTGGTCCTCTGCTCACTCAGGTGTTCCCATCCTCTCTGTATATTTCCACAAGCTCCAGATTGCCCACCCTGGCCACCCAGGTGATTACTTCCATGCCTCCCCTGAGGCATGTCCTTCAGCCTTGGGGAAGTGTGGCCTTCTGTGTTTGTCCACTCTTGACTCTCTTTCTTCAGTGCCTCCATACTTGTGGGCTTCTCTCACAGGCACGGTTTTTCATCAGAGCTCAGTCAGTCTACACTCAACTCCTGTCCTACACACCTGGCTCTCCTGCAACCCTCTGTCCACCAGACTATTCACCCCTCTTGTCTACACACAATGGATAGAAATTCCTACTCCTCAAAGTGCTAGGCATCTGTGCCTGGCTCTGCCCCATGGTAAAAAGCATCTGTTAGTATTTTATCACAGAGATGTCTTAGGTGTGTCCTTCATGGTGAGCTCTAGGAAACGTTTACCCCACTTTGCCCATAACAGTCATTGTGTTAGTCATATGTCATCACCATGACCAAAATACCTCCCAGGATTTACTTAGAGGAGAAAAAGTTAACTTTGAACTCATGGTTTCTGAGATTCTGTCCATGTTTGAACCAGTTCACTGCTTCACATCTCAGGTGAGTCAGAACATCATGGCAGAAGGGTGTCATGGAGAAAAGTTGCTGGGCTCCCGGTAGCCAGGAAGCAGAGAGATGGAGAGGGGGCTGGGGAATATAGCTCAATTGGTAAAGTGCTGCCTTCTATACACAAGGCCCTAGGTTCAATCAAAAGCACCACCAAGAAGTAAAAGCAAAAAGAAGCCAGGGTCAGATATCATCCAAGTTCACATGCATTCTGACCTATTTCTTCCAGCCACATCCACCTAAGTTAACACCCAGTAGTTCTTTCAAATTATCAATCCATCAGGCAGACTAGTCCAATGAGTTAAAGCCCTTCTTATCTAAGCATAACCACCTGCATGGCCTCATGAGGAAGGCTGTGTGGCTGGAACTATGTGTCCTGCCCACCCTGTTTTCTTAATCCTCCCAAGGGCCCTTGGATGTGCAGCATTCTAATTTTACACACATGGGATCAGAGGCTTATACAGATTAACTTAATGAGATTTACACTGGAGGCCATGGGGCCAGGATTCAAACCCTGGCAATCTGCCTCCGTGGTCTACATTTTTAGTGCTGGATTACCATGTCACTTCTAATGTCCACATTCTCTGGTGTGGAGCAGTAATATTTAGACCTAGAGGAACCCTACAAATTATCATTCAAGTCTTCCACTTTTGGACATGAGGAAAGGAAGCCACAGAAACCACCTGTTCCAGGGTCACCTAAAGTAACTGTCTGAGCCTGGGCCCAATTTGGATGCTTGAGATCTATTAAAGGCACTCTCTCCACAAGCCCCTTGGCACAGCTACCTGCCTCCCCTGTAGAGAGCACAGGAAGGCACAGAGGCCTCACAGCCCCTTGGACTGTGTGGACACCTCAGTAAACTTGAGCATGCTGGATTGAATTCCAGCTTCACAAGGCCCTGCTATTGTGTCACATAGCCCAGCCTTTCCAGGGTCAGTCTACTGATGCATTCTTCACTCCACCATCTTTGTGGAGCTTCTGGAGGTCATGTCACCAGCTACACGCAGCCAGGTCAATTGCGAATGCAGGCACACTCTATGAATGCTTGTGTGGTTGCTCTCTGGGCTATGCTTTCTCCTTCTCTGTCTTCTCATATGTAGAATGGGGGCTATCATAAATTATCACAGCTCACACAATGAGTGCCTGCCTGCTCCTCAGCAGAGGCTCATGAAATTTATGTATTAATCCATCCCCACTCTTTTCCACTGTCCTTTACACATGGGCTTTGAAGAGATGAGAGGAGGCCTTCTCTGGAATTGACAAAATGTTGCATGTGCCAGCAACTTGGCTGGTGCCTGCACACCTCTGGCATCATGGTGACAGTGAAATGCCCCTCCTTCAGGGACACAAAGAGCCCTGTCCCTTCATGATTCTCACTCTGGTAACCAGGCAACTGGCAGTGATCTCACTCAAGGAGAATACTTATCGGCCTCCAACTGCCATTGCAACAGGATCAAGGGCATAGCTCACCCTTATAGACGGGGCCAGGAACACATATCATCCAAGGCCACCACTCCGGAAAATTTGCATTTTTTTATTTGAAGTTACTTGTAAACTTTGATGATCTAAGAACCCCCAAGTAAATAGCAAATACAGAATTAGTCCAGGTGCAGGCATTTCAGGAGTGTTTGAATGACTCTGTACCCCAGAAGGCTCTGCAGCAGAAAGAGAAGTATGGGGTGGATGTTTCTTAGGTGCTGCTCAAGAGCTCTGGAGAGCAACATATAAGGCCCTGTTTCTGCCTCCTCATCCCAGCCCCACTCCAGAGGCCAGACTATAATTCCCATGGAACCAAGAACTAATACAGAACCTGGAGAGGAACTCTTGTAAAATTATGTACACATCTGGATTGCTAAAAATGGACTCCTGTTTCAAATACAAACTTATTTCCTTATTGCACTTATTCATTGTGATGGAACAGATGATCTTGAAGGAGACAAGTGGAGGAGGGGTCCCTCCTGCCCCACCCACCAGCCCAGTGGTCCCACACCTTTGTCTACAAAGCATCAGGGCCCTCTGGGTATGGAGATTCACTCACTGTGGCTCAGTAACATAAAATTATAAAGACAAAATTCAGACAAATGGAAAATAATAAAATTAATGCTAATGAAGAGTAGCTGGAGGCTCTCTAACCATCAAATATTAGTCCATGGAGTTCCTAGTACCAGAGCAAAAAAAAAAAATAGAATTTAAACTTCACAAAGCCTCTAGATAGAAAACAAATCAGTGCAGCTTCTCTTTAAAGCCAGAATGAGAAGCCACCACAGGAGGCCATAGGCAGGAGAAGATCCAGAATTTTCTGACCTGAGGGAACCCGCCAAAAGTGCAAGAGGTGCTGAGCATGCAGTGACACAGAGGGATGTGGGTTCCAGCTCTTCTTCTCTCCAAGGCAGCAAATTTTTGGAGAGCCAATGTGGGTTCTGAGGAACAGTTACCAGGGAGCACAGGGAGATGTGGGACTGGCTCCAAGCCCTTGACACCTTTCTTGGATCCACCAGAAGCATCATTTGACAGCCTGGCTTTTGCTAAGAGGGACAAGGAGCATCCCAGGTACTCCTCTAGGAAACCACCTGCACTAGAGTTGTGATCCTGCACCACACTGGGAAGGCTGGCAGGCAACATCATAGCCATTGACCCTGGCCACAGCCCTGTCTCAGAATTACTCAGGCATGAGATATGGAGCAGTAAATATTTTCTTGGCATTTAGAGACATTAGACCACATAAATATGTGAGCTTTTTTATGCTTCACTGAGACATAATTGAAAAAATGGTGTATATTCCAGGGGTACAACATGATGTTGAGATGCATGTACACACTGTGAGATGACTTCCAGTCAAGCAATGAGCATATCCATCACCTGGCATGGTTACCTTAAGATGTGTGGGGAGAATCACAAGTGAAACTGGAGTTCTGAGATGAAACACAATTCACTTCTTCCATTGGCAGGTAGAGTCTGTACAAGTAGCAGTTCTCCAGCCAAGAAATATCATAGCCCTTAAAGGTGGGCCATGCCCTCTAATGTTGCATGAACCCCGGAAGAACACCCTCAATTTCTTCTTCCTTGGTGCTGCTCTCCAAACTTCAAAGAATGAACTCCTTAGAACACAATGTGAATCAATCTCTAGGATATATATATATATATATATATAT
>NW_026005626.1:311842-389517 GCF_001458135.2 Marmota marmota marmota | reverse complement strand
ATATATATATATAGAGAGAGAGAGAGAGCGAGAGAGAGAGAGAGAGAACTCAAAATTTTTAACACACACACACACACACACACACACAAATAAATAAATAAATAAATAAATAAATAAATAAATAAATAAACCAATCAATAAATGGGTTAAGGAACTAAGCAGATACTTCACAGAAGAAGAAATACAAGGGATCAATATAGGAAAAACTGTTCAACATCTGTAGAAATTAGAGAAATGCATATAATAATTAATATTTCATCCCACTCCTGTCCAAATGGCAATCATCAAGAATACAGGCAACAATAAATGTTAGCAAGAATGCAATGAAAAATGTACTCTCATACACTGCAGGTGGGACTGCAAATAGGTGCAACCACTAGAGATAGCATCATGGGGTTTTCTCAGAAAACTATGAATGGAACCACCATTTGACGCAGCTATCTCACTCCTTGGTTTATACCCAAAAGGACTTAAAATCAACACACTGTAGTGATGTAGTCACATCAGAATTTGTATCACCGCAATTTACAATAGTTAGACTATGAATCCAAACTAGGTGTCTTCCAATAGGTGAATGGATAAGAAAATGTTGATTACATACTCAGCTTTGAAGAAGAGTAAAATTATGTAATTTGCCAGTACATGGTTGGGGTTGGAGAATATCATGCTAAGCAAAAGAAGCCAAACCCCGAAAAAACAAATACTTTTTTTTTTTTTTTGCTAATAGGCAGATTCTAATTCACAATAAGGCAGGGGGCAGTAAGGAAGAATAGAGTTACCTTAGATTAGGTAGAGAAAAGTAATCAGATGGGAGGAAAAGGGACGTAGAGATAGAAAACATAGAAGAATGAAACAGACAATTTACATTATGTATACATGTGACTGCATGACCAATATGATTCTGCAACATGTACACTCAGAAAAATGAGAAATAATATCCCATCTACATATGATATACCAAACTGCATAAATGCATTCTACTTTCATCTATACCTGAACAAACAAACAAAAAAGAACTAGAGCAGAGCCTGCAGCCTCTAATCCCATTTTCACTTCCTGTCATAACCATCTAAAGATAACCCTATTAGCAATATATAAGTACATTTCTTTGTGTCCATTTTATATTTTATGTATATGCAATTATATAGTGAAAGAAGTAACATTTTAACTTCATCATTGTTTGTAAAAATTACATGTCCCACTGTCTGAAGCCCAAGTCTCCTCATCGCCTTTTGATAGCATCCTATTGTGTTTTTGTTTCTATAAATAAGAGGTGCCTTGAAGAGTTTTACCACCTGTGGACATTTGGGTTGCTTCTTCCTTGGAAGATGAAGCAATATTCTCCTATAATTACTGTTGTAGATGTGTTTGGGTAAATTGCATGTAAGTATTTTTTTTTATTTATATCCTAAGTTTAAATTTTTGGATCATCATTTACATATATTTGAAATTTTGTATATATTACCAATGCTTTCCAAAACAACTGTGGGAATACAATCCACTAGTAGAATGGGGTCACTCTAATCTATCCATATCCTCAATTACATTTATTACAGTCTGCCTTTTGTAAACTTAGTGATTCATATGGGAGAACAATAGTGACATATAGTGCTAGAGCTAGTTCCTTGATTTTCAGCAGGGGGAGATGAATCAGGCACATTTAAATTACTAACGTTGATTTGGGTATCATTTTTGCTAAATTCCATTCCTGAAGACAGAGGCCCATCCACTTTATCCAAAGAAGGCATATTAAAAATTCTTGTCCCACTGCTCCTGATAGTCTACCATAATTAGAAAAATATACATCCTTCCTGTGTAGAGGAAGATGTGGATCAGAATATGGTTGGCCTGGTGGAGGGATCATCATCCTACAGGCTTTTTTCCATGGAGGTGATAGGGGTCCAGTATTATAAGGTACTCTCTGAGGATCAGTTAAGCCAACATTTCCTAATTTTCTTATTTCATTGATAATCTGAGATGCTAGAGGTTTCTCTTGGCCTCTTGAGCCTCTTTCTCCTCCCATTGGCACCAAAGATGAGAATATGAATGTACCCTTCTTTTCTAAAAAAGGACCTCTCATTTCAGATGAAGTCTCAATAGTGAGGGACAATTTTTCTAAAAGTTTAAATTTAATCACATCTTCAGTTAACTTTGGTCTGTTGTGAGCATTTTGTCTCCTTAATCTTGAGGTATCTTTTAGCACTCTGAGCTGCCACCTCATTATCATGTCCTTTTATTTCTCATAGTACATAATCTGTCCCTGATAAGAATTAATGGTTCTCTCCAATTCTTATTCAAGATCTTTGACTTGATTTTGATAGTTCTCCAGCTGTTCAGTTGTATGGCTGAAAATTTCCACTCTGGAAATTTTCTCCTCTCACTCTACCTGGTAAATTTCCTCTACTATTAATTTTCTTTGGAGTTTCATTACATTTTTTGATTTAGTTCAATAATGACATTAAATTTCTGCTAAAGATTCTGATTTTCTCTTATAAATTGTGTATTTTTGACTGCAAAGATGCTTGCTCTGTTCTAAAATTTTTAATATTTTCTATAAGGTATTCCTTTACTTCATCTACTTCAGATAAGAAAGTAAACATTTTATTTCTTTCTTTTTCTAAGGTTTTAAATGGTGAATTTAATTTAGCAACATAAACCTATTCCTTCAAAGTTCTTTTTGGCTGATCATCTAAGTGAGAACCAATTTCTGATTCACTCTTCACTTTCAATTACAAGTTACCATCATCTTTTATTTCTCCTCCAAGCACTAAATCCTAATCTTTTATCTGCACCAAGTGTGCAGTCAGAGACTAACCTGTTTTTCTTTCTCTCTTAGACCTTGTTCTGAATATACTGTAGACTCTTCCAATGTTATTTTCTGTTAATTAAGATCATTCCTTTTTTTCCATACTTCAGCTTCTTGTAAAAGTTTTTTCTGACTATCCTGAAAATGGGAATATTCTTTTAAACCCTTTTTATTGCTATCTTAATCCTTCTGCATTCCTTTGAAATATTCTCAAGGTTGTTTCAGCTTTGGCTATTAGTAACTTGAAGGATTTTGATTCATCTTCTAGGAACTTAATCCTTCTTGATATATCTGCCATCAATTCATCCTGTAGAGAATGTATAGTTTTCTCTTCTTTTAGCTCTTTTTCTAGAAAGATTATTTCATCACCACGTTTAGATTTAGACCTATCTAGCTTTTCATATATTGCCTTAAATTTTCTGCTTCTATTGACATCTTCTCCAAAATGGCATCTTTTCAATGTTGGGAGCCACAGCCAAAGCAGCCCCAGAAAACTTCCAGCTGATTGGCTGACCACAGCCCCAGCACACTTCCAGCTGATTTGCTCCTCTGTGGTGATGCTCATTGGGCTGTTTCCCCACCCTTTCAGACCATGGAGCTACTCATTGGGGGACTCTTTTGGCTCCACCCACACCACCCTGTCAATCAACCTCAAGAGCAGGAAGAGTTCCAGTTGAGAGGCTCCCAGAGGAGCCAGTGGTGGTAGTGGGGCTCTGAGGGAATTCCTGAAGAGTGATGCAGGCATGTGTTCTAAAAATAAAGTTCATTCCTGTTTGACAAGTCACTTGTGAATTGTGCCCAGCCAGACTGCTGCATTTTGGTGGCCCATACAGGAATGACTGAGGGTAAGTGATAAGGTAAACTGCTCACCCCTGAGGGCAGGGCAAGAAGATGGGTAGCCATTTTAAGATTCTTCTTTCATTTTGTTTCACTTTTGTTTTAAGTTGCCTTTCCCTGGAGATGGGTGAGTCTAAAGAATAACTGCTCACATCTGAGGATAAATGATTTGCATCCGAGGGACAGATAGGGAAAAGGACAGATGGACATTTCAGAAGGATAGAAGAGTTGATATAATGAATTTTTGTTCCATTTTTGTTTCATTTTGTCTCGGTTTGTTGTGCATTATCTTAGTGAGTGGTATCTTCGTCATGGAAACATGGAATTAAAAATTAGTAAAAAACAAACTGAAAAAATGCTAAGTAAATTGTTAGAGGAAGGAGGCACCCCAGTAATATCAAGAACAGTTAGGGCATATGTTGAAGATTTAAAAAGGATAGAAAAGTAAAGACCAGGAATTCTAACATGACAATGGAAAGGTCCTGACCCAATGATTGTCTGGACTCGGGGGACTGTTTGTGTGTTTCCACAGGGAGAACAGCAGCTGATTTGGATTCCAGAGAGACTTACTAAAGCGATTTCTACAGACCAAAAAGAAGATGATTTGGCTCAAATCCATAAGAGCTGATATCCAGAACTCCAGTTTGGCTATCCTTGCATCTGTGGCAGTGGTTCTCCCACACCTGGAGGCAAATGGAAACAGGATGCTTTTTTTAATATCTATTTTATTATTGCCCTTTCCCACATCATGAAGTTCTATTTCATTTTTGGAGCTCATACAGACCTAGGTTAATGTTTTGCTAATCAGTTCTATTTTTTGACTATAGGGTTTTTCAACATTGCAATGGAGATTTCACCTGTAAAAAGTTACAAGGCCTTTACTGTTATGTTATGTGTTGTATGTATTATGTGTGCACACTTGTGTTTTGTGTTGTATGTTTGTATGTGCGTATGTCCATATATCATATATGATGAGTGCTCATGAAAAAATGGATCCAAATATTTTTTTTTCTTATTCATGTGATTTAAATGGTTTAGTTTAATTTGGGTAAACAGGTGTTGAGGATTGTTTTAATATGTGAACAAAAAAGGAGGTTCACATTTCTTTTTGTTTACTTTCACCTTTAATTTTCATTATATTTAATAATTCTTTTCAGAATAATGTAAACTGTTCAGAAAATTGTTTTCTTTCATTGACTTCTGGAATGTTACATAATTTTTTCTTTAGCTATTATTGCCAGAATTCCTATTTTCATCCTAGTGCTGGTGAAGACAAAGATAAAAACAAACTACAGCTTCTGCAATAGCTATCACTGAACTGCTTGCAGAACTTGCCTGGACTATGTATCACTTGTATGCATTGTGACCTATCTGTTGGTGCAGTGACTTGTGGTAGTGCTGGAGTATTTTTGCTGATGGCGTCATCAACTCTGTTTCACTTGTATGCATTATGAATTATCTGTTGGTGCAGCAACCTGTGGTAGTGCCTGGGAATTTTGTCTGATGGTGTCATCAATGGTACAATTTTTCCAAAAGGAGCTATCAATTGGCTTGGTGTATCCTCTTCCTTTCTGCTTATGATGGTCACTCAGCTAAAATTTGGGGGCCAACAGAGGAGAGAGAAAAAACCTCACCCCCCACACACTGGTAGTGAGGCCTATCCACAGGTGTGGCTGTATGCTGGACCAGTAGACAAGAGGCTGATGCCTTGAGGTCAGCTCATTCAATGATGGGTAAGGACCATATGTAGTATTGAAAAAACTAAGACAGGCACAGTCCCTAAGCCACATGTTTGTTGTTTAATTAAACAGAGAGAGGGAGATGTTGAGAGCCACATCCAAAGCAGCCCCAGCAAACTTCCAGCTGATTGGCTCCTCTGTGGTGATGCTCATTGGGCTGTTTCCCCACACTTTCAGACCATGGAGCTGCTCATTTGGGGACTCTTTTGGCTCTGCCCATGAGACCCAGCCAATCAGCTGCAAGAGCGGGAAGAGTTCTGGTTGGCAGTCTCGCCTGAGGAGCAGGTGGTGGCAGTGGGGCTCTAAGGGAATTCCTGAAGAGCTCAAGTGGTGTGCTGTGTGTTCTAAAAATAAAGTCTGTTCCTGCTTGACAAGTGGCTTGAATTGTGCCCAGCCAGACTGTGGCATTTAAAGATGTCTCTAAGCCATCATACTATGTTAGATGGCTATCATTTCAAGAACAAGGCTATCATTTTCAAGAAGTTTACATTTTTATTCAATTAGTCCAAGTTTTTAAGTCTTCAAAATCATTTTTCAGATATTCTTTTTACTCCTTATAGGATGTTAAACTTCTAAAAAACTGGGTAATTATAAATATAAGGTAAAAAGGAGGATAAAATGTGACTCTTTGTAATGGCTTTAGTTCCTGTAGATGAATTATGTTGTTGTTAAGATAGAGTTCATTGCTTGATGTTAATAAAAGACATCTAATATATTTTTGTTCCTAGTTATGCTTGAGCTTTTTGAACAGCCAAATCCAATGTTTGAAGGAAAGCATCCACTAGTAGTTTTTGGTTTCCTAAATGTCTCTAAAGTTCAAAGGCATTATGCCACCAAGTATGATTAGACCAATTCTATTGCTAGGGCCAGAGTTTTAGCGATGTAAATTAAAACTCTTGTCCAATTCCAAAGGGTACAAAAGTTTAGAAACATGTTAACAAATGTAATTATGTGAGGTTACAAATATGCTAATTAGTTTGTGGTGAATATTTCACAATATACATACCTGTATCAGAATCAAATTGTCAATTGGGCATACTGTCACACACCTGTAATCCTAATAGTCATTTAGGAGGCTAAAGCAGTAATATGACAAGTTCAAGGCCAGCCTCAGCAATTTCGGGAGAGCATGTCTCAAAAACAAACAAACAAACAAACAAACAAACAAACAAACAAAAGAACACAGTCTCTTCCAGATCCATTAAGCTGAAACACCAGGTGCTGCTGTTCTCTGCCACCTCATGACTCTGTAGGCCTCGCTGGATGCTAAATAAAATGTCTTTTCACTATAATTTTAAAGGGAGATATTCAATTTTAGCAACAGAAATCATAGTAAGTTTCAGAGAGATTACAGGTCAAGGCACACAACTAAAAAGCAACAATTCTAGGAATCAAACCAATTGTCTCCAGTTTCATACAAAATAGAACCAGTTAGGCATCAAGTAAAACACACAAAAAGCAGGGTTAGGATTTCTTTTTATTTGCCAGACCTGTTTCTGTCCAGATATAAAAATCACTAAATGAGAGTAGCTTTCTTCCATCTACAGCATCCGTACTTTCAAAGGAACTCCCTGAGTTTTCCTTCTAATCTGAATATGGAGGTCAATAACACTATCATCATCATCATCATCATCATCATCATCATCATCACCATCATCCTATTCACTATAAAAAAGTCACTCTCATAATTAAAGGGACAAACAGAACAGACATCAAATGCTGTTCCATTCCTTTCCCCTCTCCTTTTCCTGTTGCCTCATAGAAAGAAAAAAAAAAGTAAGGATGCTTGAAAATCATTTTACTTTGAAGGATTATAGAAGTGGTATAGAAACTATAATTGCATATCAAATACTAATAAGATACCAAACCACAACCAGCCAAAAATGTTAAGTCTTGGTCAATTACCTTTGACTTTCCACTCTGTGACATGGGCACATGTTCCTACCACTTATTTCAATGTGAGAAATTTTTGCACCTTTCACATCATAATTCTCCAGATAACCAGAGATGATGATGACAGATGCAGTACCCCTCGTGCTTCCTGAACATTTCTAGAGTTCAGGAACAGCTATTTGTACACTTTCCCACAACTTGTAATAACATTTCTTACCAGAATTTGACTACAAAATTTTTTTCTTTGCAAGATTCAAAATTCTGTTGTAGGGAATCAGTAGCACCATATAATAAGAAGCTGATTAACTGGGTGTTGTTTGTATGCCTGTTAATCCCAGTGGCAAAGAAGGCTGACACAGTAGGATCATGAGTTCAAAGACAGCTTCAGCAAAAAAAACGAGGTGCTTAGCAACTCAGTGCAACATTGTAGTTAAATAAAATACAAACTAGGGCAAAGGATGTGTCTCAGTGTTCAAGTGCTCTTGAGTTAAATCCCTGGTACCCCACCACCATCACCAAATAAAAAGATTAATATTTCCTTTCTGACACGTTACCCTAGGAAATGTGAATCTTCATTCCAGAGAATCTACTGTGCAAAATTTACTGAGACATGTCAATTTGCTTGACAAAAGGATTCTCCATCGTAATACCATAAGAGTTAGAAGGAGACATCAAAAAACTCAAGGAGAGATGCTATGGGCACATCCAGGGAGTCCAAAAGATGATTCCTATGAGTCCCAGCAGCATCCATGAATCAAATACAACCAGTAAGAACTCTCATAATTAAAATTACTGTTACACTGGGAAAAATCTATCCCTCTTGGTAAACATCACTGAACTACACCAGAGGTCCTCCAAGAGCCCCACAAATAACTCAGACCACCACAACCTTCAGCATTATGCCTTTACTCTGATTCACTGGTACTTATGCCAAGGCAGTTGTAAAATATTTTGAATATCACTACTAGGTATCATCAAAATTGCTCCATAAATAAGAATCTTTTCCCCCCTAAAATTTTAGACACTTATCCATTGAGCTATTTGACAGTGTTTTCTACCTAGAAAAAAATACTATCAGCTGAAAGTAAGATCTAGCTCCATGAAATGCATCTTTTCCCTAGATTTCTTTTTATGTATGTTAAATTTTAATGTACAATTCATACACACCCTGAATAAAGTTCTAAGCTATGACACTATTTTTTTAAACTATATAGATACAGTATTTGCTCTTGGATGGTGCAAAACTGTATGTTACATCATAATTAATCATTCATTTTTGAACCATATATTAATAATCTATTTACTCATCCCAACTAGGATAAAAATTCAACTATAAAAGCTATACAGAGATCATTAATGAAAAAATAAAAATTTTGGTTCTATTCCTGGAAATACTTGAGTTTATTAAACTACACAACAGTGTAGCACCTAGAATGCCCCTAAAATTATAAAGAAGACCCAAAAAGATGACCATTTATCTTTCTTCATATCTTTAAACTTTATGTATTGGTTGAAAATGGGCACTACCCAGTCAGTAAGAGCTTGTCACATGGAAAATAATTAAAATCATCATATAAATTTTTGAAGGAAAATATCTGAATTTGTAGACAGAAAAAAAATCTTAATATTCAAAGAAAATGATTAGCTATTTGCAAATTTACAATTCACTAAAACCAACAAATAAATGATTTCATACTTCATCTCATTATCCTAGAAAAAGAAGAGCAAAACAACAGCAAAAGAAGTAGAAGGCAAGAAATAATTAAAATCAGAGCTGAAATTAATGAAATCAAAACAAAAGAAACAATTGAAAAAATTGACAAAACTAAAAGTTGGTTCTTTGAAAAAATAAGTAAAATCGACAGACCCTTAGCCATGCTAGCAAAGAGAAGAAGAGAGAGAACTCAAATTCCTAACATACGGGATGAAAAAGGCAANGACATGATTCTATACATAGAAGACCCAAAACAGTCTACAAAAAAACTACTAGAACTAATAAATGAATTCAGCAAAGTGGCAGGATATTAAATAAACATGGATAAATCAAAGGCATTTCTGTATATCAGCGACAAAACTTCTTATTGGTCAATACTTTTTGTCTTATATTTAACTGTGTGGCTATCTTCTAAGCTGGGATCATAGTATGGTAAAAGTATTTAGGAAGGTATAAATTTTGAGAATTAATTATTCCTGATTTATATATGATCTACTTAATATTTATAATGGTATTTTTTAAAAAAGATTTGCAAAATTTATTAAAAAATATACTCACATCAATAAATAAATGAGGGCTAACTTTAGCAAACCAATGATTCCAGGTATCCAGGGAAGATTAGTTATCGATGATTTTCTTACCAGCCATTCTTAAGTATTGGAAGAATATTAGCCTAATTTAAAAAAGAAAGAAAGAAAGGAAAAATAAAATGAAAGAAACTTTAGCCTCTGCCCCAGAATATATAATTTGATTTTCAAGAGAAAGCAGATGTTTGAAGTTATAAATAGGTCATTTTTTTTTTACTACAAGGCTGGTTCTCCTTACATATTATAGGTATTGTCTAAGGATTTATATTTTGAGAAAACTTCATATAATATTCTGCAAGCCATTTTAAAAAAGGAGGATCATAAAGTGTTCTTGGTTCCTTTAAAACAATATGCATTTTGCCCAAAGTCTACTCCTCAGGCCCCAAAATTTTAGTCAATCATTGAAGTTGCAAATTGCAGACAAAGATGATTCATAATTAACATAATCCCAAAAGACTAGAAATTTGTTACCCATTACATCAAAACAAGTCCAGAATCCTTTTGTCCATTAGATAAATGGTGGTTGATGAATGAAAACTAATTAGCCATTAGTTTTCAATATGCCTTCAGGAGAGCCCTAGAAATGTGACTATGCTGCATTCTTGCAGAAGGTTTCCTTCTACCTATTATTCTCTAATTTAAAGTTGACACTAGCACAAATTCCTTAAATTTTAATTGATCAACAGCTGCCTGTGTCTTGTGCATTGTGTAGGTGCCAGTTTCTGAGTTGTCAGATTTTATATGGAAATAAAAGCCCCCTGGATAACACAGGAGGTGATAAAAGAGGAGTAAGAGCTATTTTGTTCCATGAATATTTTTGGACATGGAATATAATGAAGACTGATGATTTGACTAAAGATCCTTGGATTTAGAAGGAGCAGTACATAAATAAGAAAAAGTCTAAAAAATGTAAGGAATATCTCACTGCTCTGAATGATTGGAAAAATGAATCATATTTTAAACCAAAGATAATACTCTGAACATAGCAGATTTTGTTAATCTGAATTTATATTTTGGTTCTTGCATGCACTTTTCTTCACACATTTACAGAACACATCTTCTGTCTTGTGTGACCTACTGGCTGAGTCCTGATTACTAAGGATTCCAGATTTTTCATACCTGTAACACCCTGAGTTATTGAGGTCAACGTGAGGATCCTAAGTCCTTTAAAATAAATATCTTCTTTACATTATGCAATTAAAAAGAAGTTAAAGAAAGAGATTCACTGGGGATGTGCTCAACCTAATTACAGAACAATCAATCATGCCTCTGTGTGCATCTCTCTAGAAAACAGAAAACATACCAGTAGAAAACAAAAGACTGAATCAGTCTGGGACTTCTCCTCACCAGCTTTCCTCCACTACCTCTTAGTAGCTTTTAATCAACAGCCCACTCTCCACAACAGCATTTGCAGGATGTGCTATGTCACTAAAGATGTCTATTTAACCAAAAGGCTCATAAGACAATGGTCCTCTTCTCTGAGCAGTGGTGACATGGCATTTTAACTTCAACATGTGACCAGAACTGAGTCAGAGAACAGAACAAGAACCTTCTGGCACAGTGTCTCACAGAGTGCCAAAAGTGGAGGGTGAATAGATGAGGCATCAGCCTGAAAAACTATGATTGCAAGAGCAGGGTAAACTGATGAAAAGGGTTCAGAGCAGGTGGAAAAAGCCTGAACAGACTTGAAAATGATGACATTGGGAAATTAGAGGAGGAGCTAATGGAATAAGCTGGCCATGCTCAAAACCCTGAGGCATAAAATGCATTTTTTGTTTCTCATTGTCATGACCACCAGCACTGAGGGCACCCTTGATTATTTGTTTGCTTTTTTTGTTTTTAATAAAAAGAAAGTTTGCTAAGATGCAAGGCTCAGTTTAGGATACAACATGGTTAGTAAAATGTCACTGATGACCTATTACAACATAGTGAAAATCTTTCTCTGTCCCCTACCTTTGTAGCACACAGGCAGCAGGTAGCCCAGAGTTCACTCAATGATTTGACAGCCATTCCTGAAATCCTCTGATTTGCTCATCCCAGGGACTGGGATTATGGGATTACAACAGATCTCAGAGATGCTATGGAGGGTTATCAGAAGGATGTATGTTATTATGCAGGTAAGAAAATGGGTACAGATAATCAGGTACTGTTAAAACTAGAAGCAACCTCAAAAACAATTAAACTGTCTAAGCTAGATTTTTTTAAGCTATTTCCTAACAATTGCAAACTATAGATTTTCAAACCCAATATTTACAAAGAATTCTGATGCATAAAAGCAAACCAAAGCAACTGTTAAGGCAGAGAAGAGTATCAGCAGATAGTGGGATAAATCTCAGAGCCTCCTCCAGGGCCCCAAACTAGAAAGTTCCTCTCCTTAACAGAGGTCAAACCACAAAGTTTGAAAATCACTGACTTTTTTATCAAAATATATGGTGGTAATGGCAAAGACCTCTGGGGCTGTGCACAGGATGCATATCCTGAAGAGGGAGAGAGGATTGCTTTACCAGGATGAATTTAATGATGTGTGGACTAAATTGAAAGAAAAAAAAAAAGAATCTAAAAATGTACCATCACCTGAGTTTGTATATGTGACCTTTGTCATAAGATGAGCATCACTGGGTAAGTTGCAAAGGGTTAGGAATGCAGGACCTTGCTTACCAGCTTCAATAAGTATTTTCAAAGGCTGATGTGAATCCATTGAATTTCACCTTTGAGTAGCTGCAGAGCCTCATGCTTCATGGATGACACCCAGCCACAGCCCTCAGATACTGGTCAGGGAGAAGAGAATCCTAGCCAATGAAGACAAACATTAATGATACATTCTGCCCAGACATGGGCTCCAGTGGCTCTGGGCAGGGCCAGTTTTCTCCTTTTTCCCCCCAAAAAATATACACATATGTTAGTGGCTCAGCACTCCCAGGACTACCCTGAAACTTCCTCTTGATGTGATCAGAAAATTGAAAATGAATTTGAAATGAACCAGTGCTGGATGAGCTGTGGTCTAGCCCATTGCTAGGTCCTGGAACCCTTACTTGACTTCAGTACCATCACATTCTCAGCTGCCTGAAACCCTGAAGCAATTTCATCTGTGCATTGTGCCGAAAGGAAGTACTAGCGCTGGCCACTATGGCCACCTGCTAGTCACAAGGCCAGGTGAGCATAGAACAAAAGCCAGTGTGCTACTTTCCCAGCCTGTTGCTGTCCTCTGAACATCTCATGGAGAGGAAGCATTCTTGCTCTTGCAAGACAAACTTTTATCCTACAACAAGACCAGCCCTGTTATCGTTTGGATGTGTGGTGTCCTCCTAAAAGCTCTTGATCAGCAAGGTGGAAGTGTTAAGAGCTGAAATTATTGCAATACAAGAAAAATGACCCTAATCAATGGATTAATCCATTTGATGCATTTGAAGACTACTGAACTGGGTGGTAACCATACCCAGGTGAGGCATGGCTGTAGGATGTAAGCCACTTGGGACATGCCATTGGGGATTATATTTTTTTATGCCAAGCTCCTCCCTCTCTCTCTGCTTCCCAGTTGCCATGAGCTGAACAGATGTCCTCTACTATACTCTGCTGTATAGCCTTCTGCCTCACTCTTGGGCCCAGAGCAATAAAGTTTGGCCAACCATGGACTGAGATCTGTGAACCCATGAGCCCAAATAAAGTTTTCCTCATTTAAATTGTCATTGTGGAGCATTTTGGTCATTGTGATAAATAGTAGGTGAACACAGGTCCTTGAACAGGATGGCACAGGGGCCCCCACATTTGAGAAGATTAGTGTTCTCTCTTGGGAGATCCTCTGAAGCTAGAGGTATTTAACAACTCCCAGGTGCCCTCATATTGATATCTCTGGCCTGAAACTCTCCTGAACTCTGAGTCATCCCCAAAATGCCCAGATAAAGCAAAACACAACCTGTCCGAGTGAAAAATTTCATGACTTCACTGTAGCCTTAATGCTGGTTGCCCCCACACCAATGGCTGAATCCTGACACCAAAATTATCAGGAGGGGCCTCTCAAATGGCCTGAGGTTATGCAGATATGTATTATTAGTGAAATTTACTTAGCATCCTTATCAAACAGGCCCAGGAGCTCATTCACCTGCAGGGATGCATACAGAAGGGCTCTCCATGAGCCAGAAAGGGAAAGACATATAATTTTTGGCACCTTGATGTCACACCTTGCAGCCTTAAGGATACTGAGGAATGACGTTATGTCATGTATAAGCTACTTAATGTATGGTATTTTGTTCTAACAGCCTTCACAGATGGAGACAACCTCCCTCTAAACCTGCTGTTCCTGTAGAATCTCAGTCAATGTAAAGATCATGGTTCCAGTTCTCAGGATCTAACCTGGGAGTCACAATTGTCACCTCATTTTCAGTAGTCCATCTGGAAAATTGACCCCATCTCTGTGACATAACAAGCCTGCCCCAAGCTTTCCCACACTGTCACCACTGGATCTCAGTTCCATCTTTCCAAGGCTCTTACTTCTTGCCCTTGAGGCCTGTAAAAACTCCCAGCCTGTTCTGTTCAAGAGAGCACTCTGAATGATGTCCTCCAGCATGAGTGAGACCCTATGAGTCCTCTGCTCCAAGCCCTTTGTGGGTTTTTCATCTTATTCATAGTGACAAATGGAGGAGAGAGCAAGTCTAAGAAGTAGATCTGGCTCTGAAGCCAAATTCATCACTGGTTCTATAAAAATGGACAACTCTGTGACTCAATTTCCCTACATCTGTTCCTGCTGTAAAGTCACTAGAGATGGATATTTTAAAAGAGAGAGGGGTTAGCTGATCAGGGGTCGTCCCAGGCCTCCTCCCCACCCTCAAACTCTGACTCACCATGAGACCCGGGCTTCCTGATTCATACTAATACCTCTGTACTCCCTACTTTGATGCCCTCATCCTCCTGTTTGCACAGGCTCTATCTTTCCTGCAGACCACTCTGCTGATACACAGGTTCTTAGAGAGTGTGGCAACAGCTGCATTTGGAACATTGAAAAATGCAAAGAAAAAAAAAGAAGAAAACAAAGGCACAGAAGAGGAGAAAGAAAATCTCCTGTGAGGAATGGATGGTGGCTATATAATTACAAGGGATGTGGTTTATTTTCCTGGCAGGACTTGGAAGTGCATAAACCCATCAAAGCCGTTAACTCACCAACTCCTAACAGCAATATCTGAAAACGTGGAAAACAATTAGTCCCTGTTTACCAAAGATCCCTGACCACATGCTGGATTCCTCTCCTGTGACATAACCCACAGCCATGGTCCAGGGTTCTGCCTATTTCATCACAGGGTGTAGCCTCTGACCCAATGCACAGATCTTGAAATTCACTGTCAAAACTAGAGAAATACAAAACTAGAGAATATTGAAGATATTTTAAATTGGTAGCTAACTGATAAATAAAATGTAAAAATTCTATGTATGAATAGAGTACCATGATGTGATGATTTGATACATCAAATAAGGTACAATGTTTAAATCAGGTTAAAGGCACCTACCTCACTAAACATTTCCTTTTATGGTGAAAACATGTAGGATCTTTTCTTCCAGCTTGTTGAAATATACCATATCTAAATGTTATCAATACTCACAACCTTACTGTGTAACAGAATTCCAAAAAAAAGTTTGCTGTTGTTTTTTTTTATTTATTTGTTTGCCAATGAGCCTTCATTTTATTTATTTATTTAAATGTAGTTCTGATATTTGAACCCAGTACTTCCCACAAGCTAGGCAAGTGCTCTGCAACAGAGCTACAACTCCAGCCCTGTTTGCTGTTGTTCTCCTTTACTTTTTTCTGCAGCACTAGGGACTGAAACCCAAGGCCTTTCACACTGGGCAAGGGCTCCACCATAGAGCTACACTCACAAACCAGCAGAAAGCATTTCTGGAAGTAGTGAGAGGATGGACTGAATCTTCCCCTGAAAGGAACAAAATTGAACTACCTCAATTATTTTTTCCTACTTAGTCTCATGCCTTTTCAATTACAAAAGCCATGCATACTCTTTGTAAAAAAAAAAAAACAAAAAGAGGCATACTGCACAGAGGTTTATCTATTCAATCTAAATTCTTCAGAGAACTGAGAAGATTTCTCTTATTTTGACTTTCCAATATTATAAGTGTGTTAATATGCACCTTTTTTGTTTCAAAAACATGGAAATGCATATCTCTTTAACATGTATTCAATTCAGCATAATGACCTATGCGCAGAAAAATAAAGGATGTTTTTATCCTCTATATTTTTTTGGATATTGTCATTGAGTACCTTACATGTGTATACTTAAAATCAGATGAAAATGAGAGATATGTGGTGATATTTTATAAACTAACCAGTGCACAGTATAATAGTTAACACCCAGTAAGCTGAATAGTAAGTACGGATTTTCCCCTCCAAACTCATGAAAAAATAGAGTTTGAAACCTAGCTTGAATATGAAACTAACTACATGGGGATTGCCATTAGGAAAAACTCAGAATTCCTCTCTCTATCAAAATGTCAAGAATAAAGCAAATTTTCTGGATCTACTCACGAAGACATTGGTCTAATACATCTTCCATGGTATCTCACAGAATCGTCCAACCCAACCCCAGCCAGGATCTCCACCATCCCCAAACCTCACCTGTGGTGTCCTCATGCAGGCCAATATCAAAAGCCAGCTTATCAATTAAAGATCACCAGGTGGAGAGGCAGCTCAGATACTAAACCACAGAACCAGAAGTGATTCCTCAACATTTATAGTCATGGTGGAGTCCTGTTCTGACAACTGATTTGATATGTGTCTCTCTTTGCTGCTTAGCCTTTTTCAAAAAACCTGGATCCCTCTGAACAAAGCCCAGGTCTTTATTGGCTGAGGCAAAGCAGCCCAAGCACTGAATTCATTAGGAGTAATATTTTAAGGAAAAGTGTAATTTTCTATCATAAAAGACTAAGGAAATGTGCTGTGTCACAAGACAAGTAACTAGAGATGTGTTTCTACATCTCTCACTTCATAAGATATATTCATGTTCCCCAGCTAGAGCACAGTGTGATCTGACAATGATAACCAGCTCCCAAGCAGAAATTGAAAAAAAAAAATATTCAATTTTATCTTCTAATTCTGTTTTCCCTTCATTTTTTTTTAACTCTCTGAAATTCATCCATTGCTTGGTTTTGGTGTGAAGGATGATATTTTACTAAAATGAAGTTTGATTTTGCATGTGTTTACCGAGGAGGAATTGGTTTCTCTCCATATCATCATTGCCTCCAACCTTTATGTTTTCCTAACTGTATGGTCATGAAGTTTAGAGTCATTTTGCAGACCAACTCTCAGCACCTTTTTAAGTGCTATAAGGAAGAGGACACAAAATGAATGTGGTATAAGCTTGCAGTTCACCACCATCTTCACAAAGAATGCTCAGAGCCAATAATAACAGGAACATGTGAAGAGGACACAGATAGAGTTCTGGGGATTAGGAAAGGCAAGGCCACTCTAAAAGAGCTCTGGACAATTAAGGCAAAGGCTAGGAAATTCCCATTATGGACCAGGGCCCATCCAGCTAAATGGCAGCTAGGGAGTGTGTGAAGGCAGGAGACAAAATGATTGGGGGAGAAGTCAGCACAATAGATGTGTCATCTATGTGAGCTGGATACTTCAAATTGGCCTGCTTATTATGAAACACTGGCTCTCCTTGTAATAGAAGAGGCATCAAACCTATATTGAGTGAGTACAGGACTGTGTGTCTGACCTGGAGAAGGGAAACCACACAGATTCCTGAAGTTCACAGCCTTCAGATAAGAACTTTGTTAATTGTCTGTGTTTTTTTTTTGTTGTTGTTTGTTTGTTTTCAGAAAAACTAACAACATTACATTACTCAGATTTCCCAGATAAAAACAAGGTGGTGCCTGATGAAATCTTCTGCAAATTTCCTCAACAATATTACAGTCCTCTGCCCTGCAGATATTAACAGTCATGCTGTCTTCTAAGCTTCACAGTAACATTGCATTAGATTTTATACTTATCCTACTAACTTCATTAAGTTCCATAGAAGCCTGGACTTGGCCTATTCACTCTGTGTTTCACACCTAGTATTGTGCCTAGCACACAGAAGCAGATTAAGCAAAGTGATTAAAGGACACAATGAAATTTTCAGTCACAATTAAAAGTTTAAAAAAAAAATAAAAACAGAAAAGTATCTCAGGCTGTGTGGTGGCAAAAGCGTGCCTTAACCTAGACCTCAACATCAACATGAAGTGCCACAGTCTGGCTGGGCACAATTCATGAGCCACTTATCAAGCAGAAACAAACTTTATTTTTAGGATACACATGCCACACCACACGAGCTCTTCAGGAATTCCCTCAGAACCTAACTGCCACCTCCAGCTTCTCACAAGCCTCTCAACCCCCCTACTCCTCCTGCTCTTGAGGTCGATTGGCTGGGTCATGTGGGCGGAGCCTAAACAAGTTTCCCAATGAGCAGCTCCGTGGCCTGAAAGGGCGGGAAAACAGCCCAATGAGCATCACTGCAGAGGAGCCAATCAGCTGGCAGGCAGCTGGAAGTTTGCTGGGGCTGCTGTGAGCCAATCATCATCTGGTAGCTGGAAGTTTGCTGGCAGCTGGAAGTTTGCTGGGGCCCTTTCAGCTGTGGCTCTCAATAATGAAAAGGAGACTCAATTCTAAGACACCCTTAACACCAAAATACAATGAGTAACCTCATCTTAGCCACCAGCAAAGTTGCAGGAGATTGTGGCTGGGTCAACAGATACCAGTGTCCAGTTTTGTCCATGGTGAGCTGGGATTCTTTTTCATAGTTTTAACTAATTTGTGAGAGCCTACAGAATGGAAGAAAATCTTCACCACATGCACCTCAAAGTGTTAATCTCCAGGTTATGTGCAGAATTAAAAAAAAAAAAAAAGTAACACCAAAAATCAAATAACGAAAATCAATAAATGGACTAAGTAATTGAACAGACACTTCACAGTAGAAGCAACAAATATATGAAAAAATGTTCAATATTTAGCCATTAGTGAAAAGCAAATCAAAACTACTCAAAGATTTCATCTCACCCCAGTCACAAACATGATTATCAAGAATACAATCAACAAGTAACAATAAATGTTTGCAAGGATGTGGGGAGAGGGTGCATGAACACATTGCTTGTGGGACTGCAAATTGGTGCACCATTAAGGAAAGTAGTATGGAGATTTCTCAGAAAATGGAGTGGAACCAACATCTGACACAATATCTCTTTCCTCATTTTATACACAAACAACTTAAAATCAGCACATTACAATGACACAGCCACATTATGTTTGCAGCAGCTAAACTCATAATAGCTAAACTATGGAACTAACTTAGGTGGCTTTCAACAGATGAATGAATAAAAACATGTGTTGTGCATGAGTATATATATACACACATATGTGTGTACATGTGTGTGTGTTTTTTGTGTTCTAAACACAAAAACAATTTTAGACACACACACACACATATATTATGGAATACAACTCAGAGTTAAAGAAGAATTAAAGTATCAGATTTGCTGATAAATGAATGGAGCTTATCATGCTATATGATAAGCCAATCCCCAAAAAAAACAAATGTTGAAAGTTTTCCCTGACACCCTTATGCTAATCACAGTAAGAGAGTGGGTAGGGAAGAATAGAGTTGCTTTACATTGCATAGAGGAGTGAAGAGAGGGGAAGGGGTAGAATGGGTAGAATGGATAGTAGAATGAATCAGACATTATCATCCAAGGTACATAAACAAATACATGACTGGTGTGATGCTACATCTTGCACAACCAGAAACATGAGATCATACTACATTTATGTATGATATGTCAAAGTGCATTCTATTGTAGTGTAGAATTAGAACAATTTTTTAAAGTAGATTAAAGAAAACATACCAATTTTCAGAAAAAAAAAATATGACTACAATATCTGCCCATAAATGGATCAACCTGAAGACAATCATGCTAACTGTAGCTAAGCTAGTTTTCAAAAAAAAAAAAAAAAAAAGGATAAATGTTTTAGCTGATATGTAGAAGCTAACCACAACAGGAGGGATGATGGGAACAGCAGTGCAGTAGATTAGACAATGGGATACTCATTTTCTAATGAGGGGGGATAAGCAAAGGAAAGACAGAGGAAAGACTCTGACACAGCTTTCCCATGTATATACATGGAAACAACACAGTGAATCCCACCACCATGTACATCATAAGAATGCAACTCTAAGTAGATAAGGTATAATTATACAAATATGAACTATATCAAAATGCATTTTATGGACCAGGGTTGTAGCTCAGTTGTAGAGCACTTGCCTACCATGTGGGAGGCACTGGGTTTAATTCTCAGTACTGCATTAACAATTTAAATAATTAAAAAAAAAACAAAAACGGATTTTATAACTAGAAATAACCAATAAAATAAAACATTTTCTAGGTTCCTTTAAACATTTTATAGGATTAAAATCAACTTAAAATGAATGGAAGGAAAAAAGGGCTTCTAAGAGTGAGTTTAGACTCTCCCACTTTTCTGCCAAATGATGACACAACTGTTGGGACAGATTCTTCCCACGTCTGACTTCCAGAACTGTGGTAAATAATTTTCTATTGTTTATGAATCTCATAATTTTCACAACTAGAAATTAAAATTAATAAATTTCAATATTTAGATGCTGATTTTCTAACATATAACAATACCTTTGAAACTGGAGTTCGAAGATGAAAATCCATGGCTTCTGTTGGCAGCTAGGGGTCTGCAAATGAGGGGCCGGGAGGCCTCTGCAGAAGAGAGGAGTCCTAGTTCTTCATGGTGGGTCATTCCATCCAGTTTTGCAGCAGACCCCAGCTAATCCTCAACCATTTCTTCTTCTTGTGTCAGTCTCTTTGAAGTCAAAGAATCCTCTCCAGGAAACAAACCAGGCAGGTACTTCTGTGCAACGTGGGAGGGACTCCAGCGAGACTCAGGTGGGACTCAGGCAAAACTCCAGCTAAACTCTAGCTCAGCGATACAGATGGCCTGGGCAGTTTCTCTTCCTCAGAGCAGCCTCCAAGGGGTTTATATAGCACTTGGTCCAATGCTATTGGTCCAAACATATGCTAATTAGGACTTGAAAGAATTACCAATGTTATTGGCCGAAAGTTATGCTAATTGGGTTGCACAATTAAAATGTGATTGGTCAGTCTTCTTTTTAATATTCATAGTAGATTCATTCATAGAATCAGCCCCGAAGTCCCACGCTGAAAATGAATGAATGGGCATGGAAGTGGCTCAATGGCAAAGTGACAAAGAGCTTGCCTTGCATTCCCAAAGTGATGGGTAAGATCCTAGATCTGAAAAGAAAAAAAGGAAAAACTAATTACAGATAAATGAACGCCAGCAAAAAGGAAATAAAGAAACTATCAATACATAAATACTTATTCAAAAACATACCTGCTCTGTGTTTTGCAGGTTATCTGTCAGGTGACCCCTCATCCATTACTTTTTCAAAACAATTTTTCCCTGAAGTTGAGAGTCATTAACCATGTCTTAGTCATCTCTCTTCTGAACCTATGCCAGAGGTGACTTGGATGTGTGGGATGTAATCTCGCTGAGGATGAAGGTCTGGTTTGGGACCAGCCTGGGAAGCATTGCTGATGATATCACATAATAGCTACTTGTTAAAATTCAAATGATATAGAACCAAAAGATATTATGATTAAAGGTCAAGAAGAAGCAAATAGGGTTGGGGTTGTGACTCAGTGATAGAGCTCTTGTCTTGCACGTGTGAGGCACTGGCTTTGATTTTCAGTATCACATAAAAATAAATGAATAAAATAAAGTTCCAGAGATACCTTCCCTGAGCTCAGGACATTCCCAGATGCACTGGAGCTGGGCCCAGTGTAGCCTGGTTTCATCCTGCCACCAGCGGGATACTCAGGCCCAGCCCAGGACCACTTCCACTCACCTGCGGACACCTGCCAGAGCTCATATGCAGTCCAGATCTGACCCCACCAACCTGCACAGGTGGCCAGACACAGGGTAGGTCGATGTGCATCCCTCAACCAGGAGACTTGAACCTCACTCAGATCCAGCCCAGGACCACCTCCAAACACCAGCAGACAACCACTGGAGCTATGGATCTGCCCAGATCAGCCTCACCAACCTGCATGGAGTCCGGGAAAGTGTAGGTCCGGATCCATCCCAACATTGGCCGACCCTCCCCAGAGCTGAGACTCAGGCCAGGACTGCCTCTGCATGCTGGCAAACCACTGCAGGAGCTCAGATCCAGTCCAGAACTACCCTGAGGATCGGCACCAAGCTCAGGTTATGCCCAGGACAGCATCCAACCACCAGAAGCTCCCTCCAGAGCTCACGTTTGGATAGTAGAGACTTCCCACAAACAGACACTTGCCAGTGGCCAATCATAGCCTAGATCAGCATTGACGACCTGAATGTTAGCTGGGGCCCAGAGTAGTCCGCAGTCTGTTCTGCCACCAGCAGATCTTCCTCAGGATCTAAGTCTCCCATCAGATAAGCCTTGCAGATGTGCACAGGAGCCTGGGCAAATTGTAGCCCTGGGAATATATGGCCACCACCTGCAGAACCCCACAATAGCTCCAGCTCTGCCCAAATCCAATTTGATGACCTGGCAGGAGGTGGAACCTCAGCCCAGGGTAGCCCAAGTTCATTCAGTCACCATGAGACTGACACCTGAGCTTAGGCTCCTCCTAGGACTGACTCTGCCCACTGGCAGACAGACTTAAAATTTCATCCCCAGCCCAGATAAGCCTCTCTGATAGTTGTGGAGGCTGGTCCAAGTTAGGCCTTGGACCAACTGCCAAAAACAGCCCCCAAGCAATGTTCCAGCCAGACATAGGACCACCTCTGCCCACAGGCAGACACCTGCCAGAGCTCATCCATGCACCAGATTGACCTCATTGACCTGAAGCAGAGCCCAGCAAGGGGAGGCCTTGTTCCATGCTGTGACCTGCAGAACCCCACCAGAGCTCCAGCTCTAACTTAACAACATGGCAGGAGACAAAGCCCAAGCCCGGGGTAGCCTAAGTCCATCCAGGCAGCAAGAGACTGGCACCTGAGCTGAGGCTCCACCTATGACTGACTCTGCCCACTGACAGACAATAGCATAAATTCAGCCCCAGTCCAGACCAACCTCACTGACAGGCACGGGAGTCTGGCCAAAGTAGTCTTGGGACCAACTGCCACAAGCAGACCCCTAGCAGAGCTAAGGCCAGACACAGGAAATTCTCCTTCCACAGGAAGACCCATGCCCAAACACTTCTGCAGCCCAGATCCACCTTGCTGATCTGCTGGAGCCCTGGCAAGGGTAGGCCCTGTTCTATCCTGCCACCAGCAACACCCCCCCCACCATCAGATCTCAAGCTCCAACCAGATAAGACTTATAGATGTGCCTAGGAGCCCTGGAACAGGGTACCCCTGGGAACATATGGCTACCATCATACCTCCACCCAAGCTAAGGTGTCCCCAAGGACCGATTCCACTCACAGGCAAGACACCCTCCAGAGCTTTGTCCCAGCCCAGGTCCACCATGATGACATGCTCGAGAGTCTGGGAAAGGACAGGCCTGTTCTATTTCTCCACTGTCTGAGCACTGCTTGAGCTCAGGCTTGGCCCAGGACTTGCTGTCCTTCACAGGATCCCTGGAAAAGGGAGGCAGGTTCCATCCCACCACCTGCAGAAGCCCACCAGAGCTCCAGCTCTGCCCAGATCCATCTTGATGACCTGGCAGGAGATGGAGCCCCAGACCAGGGTAGCCTAAGACCATCCAGTCACCATGAAACTGGCACTCCAGCTAAGGCTCCACCCAGGAATGACTCCACCCACTGTTAGACAGTAACAAAATATCAGCCTCAGTCCTGATCATCCTTGCTGACAGGCTCTGGAGCCTGGCCCAAGGTAAACCTGCAGCCTGCAACGAACTGCCACAAGCAGGCCCTGAGCAGAGTTCAGGCCAGAAAGAGGACTGCCTCTGCCCACTGGGAGAACACGGTTTGAGCTCATCCATGGCCGAAATCAGCCTTGCTGACTTGCGTGGGAACCCTGGAAGGGGAGGCCTGGTTCCATCCCACCATCTGCATAAGTGCACCAGAGCTCCAGCTCTGCCAAGATCCAACTTGATGACCTTGCAGGAGATGAAGCCCCAGCCCAGGGTAGTCCAAGTCCATCCAGTCATCATGAGACTGGCACCCAACATCATGCTCCGCCCACAACTGACTCTGCCCACTGACAGTTGTAGAAGTTCAGCCCCAGTCCAGATAAACCTTGCTGACAGGTGCAGGAGCCTGGAACATGGTAGGACTGGGAAAAACTGCCACAAACAGGCCTAAGCAGAGCTCAGACCAGACACTAGACAGTCTTCTCCCACAGTCAGACCCCTGCCCCAGTTCCTCTATGGCCCAGATCCACTTTGCTGATCCATTTGGGAGCCCTGGCAAGTGTATGCCCTGTTCCATCTGGCCACAAGCTGACCATTCTCCAAATCTAAGGCTTTAACCAGATAAGCCTTGCAGATATGAACAGCAGCCTGGACACAGAGTAATCATGGGAATATATGGCCACTGCCAGACTTCTACTCAACCTCAGGCTAGGCCCAGGACCCACTTTACCCACAGGCAATACACCCTCCAGATCTCAGGCCTTGCCAACATGCACAGAAGCCCAGGCACAGGGTAGCACCTGGTCCATCCTGCCAGCTCCAGACCCCTCACTGGAGCTCAGGCTTGACCCAGGACTGAATCCACCCAGCAGCAAACCTCTCCAGAACTCAGATCAGACTTCCCGTCCTGCATGGGAAGTGAGGCCCAGGATACCCCGGGAACATCCAGTCACAGAAGACCCCCTCAGGAGCTCAGGCTACACCTAGTACTGACTCCACCAACTTGTAGACCCCCTCCAGAAATCAGGCTCAGCCCAAGACTAACTCCACCCACCAGTAGACACCTGCTAGAATTCAGCCCCAGCCCAGGTCATCCTCACTGACAAGCATGGGAGCCTAGCCCAAGGTAAACCTGGGTCCATCCTCCCACCAGCCAATCCCCACCAGAGCTGAGGAGAGACCCAGGATCACCTCCACCCATAGGCAGACACCTTAAGGAGCTCAGGCTCGGCTCAGATTAGCCTAATCCACTTATATGGGATCCCGGGCAAGGGTAGGCACAGTTCCATCCTGCAACTGTCTGACTCCTTCTCCGAGCTTAGACTCAGCCCAATACCACGTCCACTATCATCAGATGCCCACTGGAGCTCAGGCCCGGACTGCCTCTTCTTACTCGCAGAAACCTGCTGGAGCTCTGGCTCAGCCAAGATCATCCTAGTACACCAGTGAGGGTTCAGATACAGGGTAGACCAAGTTCATCCCTCCACTGCTTGATAGCAGGTAGAAATTAGGTTTGGCTCAGGGTTGCCTCAAAGACCTTCATAGGAACCCTGGCTAGAGTAGGACTGGTTCCATCCCACCACCTTCTCATCTCCACTGGAGCTCAACTCTGCCCAGGAGCCAGACCCCAGGGAGGGCCCTGGTTCCACCTGCCACCACCTGATATCTGTGGTTTTTAGGCTCAGCCCAGGACTGCCTCTGGTCATCACCAAACATCCTTGGGAACTCCAGATTGCCCTAAATCTGCAAGGATGTCCTTTAGTTGAAGCCCCAGATGTAGGTAGTCTCAGGTCCATTCCACCACAGGCATATGCCTGCCAGAACTCAGGATTGGCCCAGATCCACCTTGCCTACCTGCATTGGAGCCCAGGCTCAGTATAGGCCTGTGTCCATTCCTCAGCCAACTGATGCAGGCCTGAGCCCAAGCACTGCCTTGAAGAGCATCTCTCCACTGGCAGAAACTGTCGGAGTGGTGGAAAAAATTTGAACTTAATTGGAAATTTAGAAGAAGAACCAGAATTTCCAAATTGGCCATGAGATCTCTGTAAGAGGCAAAACTGTTACAAGTTGCTAGGAAACTGTATTTTGGTGATATTCCTAAAGGTGTCTTCACAGCTCACCAGAGCTTAAATGTGGGACTGCCTCAATTATGGGCTCTGGGGACACCGAACATTATCCCAACCCTCATGGCATCCAGATGACACCATTGGAGAGGAAATGACAGGCACTAGAGCCCTAAGGCAGCAAGGGGGCTGCCATGGCCAGGCAGACTCCCAAGGCAAGCTATGGAATGAGGATTTCCCAGTGGTCCTTGTGAGCAGTCCTAGGGGTTTGGGTTTGATATGGAGCAAGATAGAAAATCACTGGAAAATTTCATGTTAGAGGGTGCCATGACCTGTCTTCTTTTTTCTATGGTATTAAAGATTAGTTTACTCTGGCCACATGTTGATCAAATTGACCTAATTGCTGATCCACATTTTAAAAGTTTTCATTTGTTTTAATTAATTACACGTGACATTAGAATGCATTGCTGCACTTTAATAGATCATATAGAAATATGGTTTGGTTTCAAAAGGCCACTTGGCCTGCTGGTTCAATAGCAGAGTGAGGAGGCCTAGTGAGGCCTGGGGAGTGCCAGGAGGAGGTTCCCACACCATGCTGGAGGCAGGCTGGGGCCAGGTCTTCTTTGGGTTCAAGCTGTGCCCATGAGCCAAGCCCTAGGGAAGGCTCAGTTTCTACCCGGCACTGCCTGATGCCCCATAGATCCTTAGGCTTGGCAAAGGACTGCCTCTACTCATCAGCAAACATCATTGAGAGCTCAGGATCGGCCCATACCTCCCATGATGACATGAGGAGGCAGCCTGGGAAGAGGGGAGGGTAGTCACAGGTGCCTCCTGCCGCAGGCTGAGCCCTGCTGGGGTTCAGACTCCATTCAGGAATGACTCGGCCCCCTGTCAGTGGCTCCCAAGAGCTCAGGATCAGCTCTGCACTGACTCCGCCTACTTTACCTGAGCTCAGAGTCCTGCCTGATCAGCCAAGTCCTGCTGCGCAGGAGCCTGGACAAGGGTAAGCTCAGTTCCATCCAGCTAGGAGGGGACCTCCTTGGAGATCAGGCGAGCTGAACTGTAGGCGAGCCTGGGCAGAGGGTAGTCACAGGGCCATCCCGCCTTGGGCTGACGCATTTGCTGGAGCTCAGACTCAGCCCAGGAATGACTCCGCTCACTGTCAGTGGCCTGCCAGAGCTAAGGCTCTGGCCTGCACTGACTCCGCCTATTGGAAGACACCTACTAGAGTCCAGCCCCAGCCCAGGTCAGCCTCCCTGACAGGCGTAGTAGCCTTGCCCAAGGTAGACCTAGCTCCATCCTGCCACACGCCGACCCCCACTAGAGTTTAGGCAGACCCAGGACCACCTCTGCCCACAGGGAACACCTTCCAGAGCTCAGGCTCCTGCCAGATCAGCCAAGGCCAGCTGGGCAGGAGCCCGGGCAAGGGTAAGCCAAGTTCCATCATGCCATCTGCAGACTCTTGCGCAGATCAGGACCAGGCCTGATACACCCTGTTAAACTGCAGGGAGCTCATTCTCAGGGTAAGCCCAGGTCCATCCCACCCCTAGAAGACCTCTGCCACAACTTGTGCTCTGCCCTGATCAGCCTCTTCCACCTGTGTGGGAGTCCTTACCTAGAGTAGGCCTTAGTCCATCCAGCCACCTGCTTACACCTGCTGGAGCTGAGACTCCAGCAAGATTCACTTTGCCAGAAATGAAAGGGAGCCTGGGCACGGGGTAGGTCCGAGTTCATCCTGCCCCCACCAGATTGCCGCTGTAGCTTCAGCTTGGCTCAGGAAGGCCTCACTGACCTGCAGGACAACCATCCCCACGGTACACCACCTTCAATCCAGACACCGGCCAACCCCTTGCTGCAACTGAAGCTCTGCCCAAGAACCAGGCTCCAGGGAAGGCCCTGGTTCTACCTGCCACCTGCTGAAGTCTGTAGGTCTTTCAGCTCAGCCCAAGACTGCCTGCACTCATCACCAGACAACCTTGGGAGCTCAGGATCCCTTCCAGATCTGCCAAGACGACCAGTGGCAGAAGCCCTGGCACAGGATACCACAGGTCCATACCACCACCTGCTGAACTCTGCAGGAGCTCAGGCTTGGTCAAGATCCACCTTGCCAACCTGCAATGGAGACAGGGCCCATTATAGGCCTGGGTTCGTCCTGCAACCATGGAACCCAGCCTGAGTCCATGCTCTGCCCAGGACCGCTTCTGCCCACAGGCAGACATCTGCTGCAGCCTTGGAAAACTTTTGACTTCCATTGCAAATGGAGAAGAAGAACCAGAATTCTCATATTGCCAAAGGGCTCCATGCAAGAGGCAAAACTCTTGCCAGTTTCTAGAAAACAGAATTTGGTGATGTTCCTTTGGGTGTCTGCACAGGTCACCAGAGCTTCCTCATATACCTAGCTGTCAATGAGGAAAAACAAACAGCTGAAAAAAATGGAAAACCCAACATTGACTGTTTTTAAAAGATGACATACCAAAGATCCAGAAGTCTTTCCACTTCACAATCTAGTAATCCAAAATAAACACAAAATACATGTGTGTTTTTGCCAAAGAAATGCAAAGAATAAAGAGAGGGAGAAAATCGAATGTCAATGGTGTTGGAAAATGGATTTTCAGGTTCTGAGAACTGCAATGCAAAGTTGCCATAACTCTTTTGCAGAGAAGTTTAAGAAAATATGCCAAAATTTAAAGTGCATGCCTATCTTTAGCCCAAGAATTTCAATTTAAATAAGTCATTCATTGTTACTGTGGAAAAGTGTTTTTTTTTTATGCTGATGTGGTCCATTGTAATCATTTACATGATTTTAATATATTTTTACAGGTTTTTTGGGGGTGGGGGATGTATTTGGACCAAATGTCTTTATCTTATTTATTTATTTTGATGTGGTGCTGAGGATCAAACCCAAGCCTCTCCTATGCAAGCCATGCAGTCTACCACTTAGCTACAACCCCATCCCCTCTAGTGTTTTATTTCTTAAAAATACTTTTACATATCTGTATACATATTCCTGTATGATTATACATCAGACACTTTTTTTTAGTAAGTTACCACTTGGGCTGGAACTGTAGCTCAGCTGACACACATTTGCCTGGCAGGTCAAGGCCCTGTGTTCCATTCTGAGAACCTTTGATAAATAAATAAAATAAAGATCTATCAACAACTAAGAAAAAAAATTTAAAAAGAATATAGGTGGTCATTTAAAAACAAAATTAACACAGCTACAGTTGTACATGTTCACAATATGAGACAATTAACATGTTAACTTTTTTAAAAGGAGCATGCTTTATGGCACCAAAGAGAATCCCATTTTGATACAGCCATCACTACCATTTGTCCATCCCCAGGACTTTTCTACTCACAAATTCAACCTGTCCTCATTAAATACTCTCTTGCCACTTTTCCCTGTAACTCATTTCAGTAAGCACCATTCTATCTCCTGTCTATATGAATTGGATTATTTCAAATATTTATTTTAACACCACCAAAGTACAAGAGCAATGTGTGCTGGAGTATGTGTCTACATGTCCACACAAACATACACCTTCATATACATATAAAACTCTCATTAGTAACCAACTTTGCCTTCTTGCTTTCCACATTGAGATTAAGAAATCCTCCATTGTGTAAACATTCATTTATTATGTTCCTGGACTTTGATGATTTATACATTTAGTGTATCAGAGCATCTGGAGTTTGTTTGGATGGAAAGATTGAGATGGGGATTGGATTTCATGTTTTTACATGAAAATCTTTAGGTGTCTTCACATTGGTCCCACTACCTTTTATGGAACCATATGTATTTATCCAAATAATAAAATGTGACATGTGTGAGGTTATCAAGTGTTTTATCTATTCAAGTCTTTCCTGATCTCTCTTTTGAGTTCTGTCACTCTGTTCCCAGTTGCCACCCTTCAGAGTTGACAATTCACTGTGTGAAGATACCTCTTAGTGCTAAATCCCTGACTTATTTTTCCAAAATGATACTTTGGTGTTGGGCATGATGGTCTATACTTGTAATACATAAATTGGGTTAATTTTTAGTAGGCTGCTGGTTAGAGGGTTGAATAAGGGTGTTTATCCAGGCCTGGGGAGTGCAAGGAAGAGTTTCAAACACCATGCTTGATGCAGGGACTAGGGCTATAGTAGTAGATTTGCCAGAGTGTCATGTGTGCATGCACCACTAAGGCAGAGGCAGAAGATAGATTTGTATGGAATGGACTGGGTTCCTTTTTTTTCCTTTGAGATAGGGACATCCCCACTGAGGTCACTGTTGGAATCTTATGCTGAAAAACAAGGAGGAGATAAGCAGTGATGTCAATCCAAGAAGGCAAAGAGATCTGAAGGCGTGTGGACCCCCAGACATGGGGACTCTGTACTCTTGTTCCCAGGTAGGGGGCACACCTGGTGTCTGTGGCCAAAAGAAGCCCGGGCCCTCTTTAATTACAAAAATTTCAACACAATCACACTCTCTTTCCCACAGACTTGTACACATGCATTGCATAAAAAGAAAACCACACATACACACCCTTTAATGCATACATATATTAATCTTCATGCATGCATAACACACACAAGAAGTATAGGCACACAAATGTGTCACTCTATCACCACCTTATCCTGGAGAAGAAAACATAATTTGAACTCCCAAATCAATGCCCTGCACCACATAATTGACACACACATAGCCTATCAGCAGCATGCACAGGACACACTGGCTTCTCAGGAGTGCAGGAAACACATACACCCTGTGCTTCTTTTTGAACTTATACACATTCTCACTCATCTGTTTTCATCTATGGAGAATATGAGGTGCTGGTGACTTGATGCAGTGGAGCTGTCAGGTGCCCTGGGTACCAGAGGATGCAGCATCACAGGTACAGTAGCTAAGGAGGGCTGTGGAGAGAAAGCAGAGGGAAACCAGAACTGAAGCATGACAAGGAATCCACTCATGAACAGCCATGAAGAATATTAGTTTATTTATTTTGCTATAAGTGATGCCTTCATTTGCTTGTTCTTGAATTATCCTTTTACTCCAGGGGAATCCCAGCTCACCCCAAAACAAGTTTGTTATTTTCAAAGGTTCTTCTCTAGGGACTTGAATAAGGTCTGATATATACCTGTTCCCTTAGTGAGTAACTGCAGAGTCCTTAAGTGCCTACACAGCCTGCCTTGGGCTCTCAGGGATGTGACAGGCCTGGCTTCTGACATGATGAGCTGCTTAAAACCATTCATGAGCAGGTAGGATCTTCTTCCCCATCATAATCAGAAGGTGAGATTGCTGTTTTTTGATCTGGGAAGTGATTTGAAATAAGATAGACCCAAGCTTCCAAACCTATTGGTGACTTTAAAGCTATGAACAAGGCAGAAGGAGGGGGATGAAGAGGAAGACTATAGGAAGAGAGGAACAGAGAGGAGAGATGAAGGGGAGGGACAGCTTCACAGAGAAATTGAAAAACAAAGACTGGATACCCTCAGGGTCAAGTTCCTCTGGACTTGTGGCCTAAGTGCCACTTGAGAATGATACAGCTCGGAGGATAGGGGGAAGTTGGGACAGTGTTTGGATCACTAATCATGTGGTTTGTGTAAATCCTTTCCTGTTTTGGGGCCTTAGTTGTGCATAAACTCAGGGACTGTTCCACGGCAGTTTCTCAAGGATCCATTCTGAACACTGTTATAGTTTAGGTATGAGGTGTTCCCCAAAAGGACATGTGTGAAGCAATGCAAGAATTGTCAGAGGAAAGTGATTGGATTATGAGTTGTGGACTAACTAATCCACTGATATGGATTAACTAGGCCTTAACTCTGGGAAGCTATGGTGTGGCTGGAGGAAGTGGGTCACTGGGAGCATGACTTTGGCAATCGTATTTTGTCCCTGGTGCATGGAGCTCTCCCTGCTTCCTTTTTGCTATGTCCAGAGCTGCTTTCCTCCACCACATCTTTCCACCATGATATCCTGCCTCTCCTCAGGCCCAGATCAATGGAGTTGACCAATCATGGTCTGAACCTCTGAAATCATGAGACAAAATAAACTTTTGTTCCTGTAAGTTGTTCTTGCCCTAACTTTTGGTCACAGAAACAAAGAACTGACTAAAACAGGAACGTTTCATGGGGTGGCCCAACAGCATTTATTTTATTTACTATCAGAGCAAAAAGAACTAGCAACAAGGTCATTATCAGGTTAACTAGAGAGGAGGCCTAAGAATGAGAATGTAGGTGATGTGCCCTGGGTGGAAGCAGCACCACAAGCTGTTCGCAGAGGTGGATGCCCATATTTGGGAAATACTGGCCTAGGTGACCTTCATGGAGCCTTCTGCTCTTTGGCTTTAAAGCACAAAGATCCTAGTCATCAGGCGTGGACAAGTTATCTCAAGTGGGGCCTTTAAGAGTTCTCTGCACCCCTCACCCACCCTGGTTTTTGAAGAGAAATCAGATGTTACAAAGTCACCTCATGCTGTCCTCCAACTTCTGTAACCCATCCTGAGAGGTTAGAAACCATTCTAAAGACCTTAGACTCTGCATAAGGTGGAATTTGTGCCTTTTCCCTGGTTGTTCCCTCCTGGGCCACTCTTCCCTGTGCTCTAATTTGGTCATCCTTGTCTTCAGCTCCCCACACATGTGTCATTTCACTTTGCATGCTCCAACTGGCACATGCCCTTTTGAATCTTGAACTCAGGGTACAGGCTTGTCTCCCAGGCTGGAAGCATCTAGTTGACTTGACAACATGCTGAGGGCACAGTGAATGCTGTGAGAGGAGATGCAGTGTGGGAAGTTCACTGCTGATTCATAGCAAGGCTCTGGGTTTTGCTGGAAAAAATTCAAGCTCACAGTCTAATCTCTTGCCTCTGCCTCCCAAACATGCTCTATGATTCTTGTCCAAGACACCCTGGACTGTTTCCTTTCTTCAGGGCAGATGTGGTGCCTTCATAATAGAACCCTAACTAGTGTTAGCCTATTTTAATAAAAGCAGGGGGATCTGAGCCTCAGTCAACCAAATCTTGTGCCTAACATTCCCAGAGATTTAATCAAGGGCTCCAAATGGGTGTTCTGGCCCACTATGTTCCATGGGGCCAGGAGGGAAGCTTCTTTCCCTCAGGACACCTGCAGATTTATTTATAATGTTTGCATCCAACAAGTGACTTGGCAAAGACCAAATCTTAGCTGGTTGTTGTTGCACACACCTATAATTTCAGTGGCTCAGGAAGCTGAGGCAGGAGGGTAGCAAGTGCAAAGCCACCATAGGCAAATGCAAGGTGCTGAGCAACTCAATGAGAAACTGTCTATAAATAAAATACAAAACAGGGCTAGGCATGTGGTTCAAAGATTGAGTTCCCCTGATTTCAGCCCCCACTACCAAAGGAAAAAAAAAAAAAAGCTTTACTGCCCAGCTACCAGGAGGTTGCCCTGCTCACAATTCTCCATGGAAACTACAGATGAACATGTGTTCCCTTGCATTTCCTAGGCAAAGCATCTGCGCTAAATCCACAATGGAGGACCCAGAGCCTGTGTAATGGTTGTGAGTGGGGGGAGGGAGCACCTCCAACAGGATTTCTTCTACCCTTGGAAGAGTGGGGAGAAAGGGATTTCTGTTCTAGCCAGAAGGGGGATCCCTGACATCCTGGAAGATGAAGCCAAAGATAGCATCGGCAGAGGAGACCCTCGGAAAACAGGCCTGTGGTATCCAATGTGCACAAAACTTGCAGTCCTGTAAGTCAGGGGTTGGGAACCCAGCAAAACTGTCCATGAGTTCCTGGGAGATGGAAGCAGCTTCTTGTGTTGGAGTATCAATTTCAGTAGCATGATTCCACCAAGCTCTCTGGAGCTCTTTAACTCTGTCCCATCCCAGCCTCCATCTCTTTCCCCCTGTTCTTTAGCGTTCTCTTCCCTCCCACCCTCAGTCACTTTTTCTGTACATTTCAGCCTATCTTCCTCTGTGCACTTCTCTCTATCTCTGTCTATGTCTCTCTCTTTTTATGTGTCTTGTTTCTATCCTTTTCTGGGACTCACATACTGCCACAAACAGGGATCAGTTGTGTTAGGAGCTGGAGCAGAAGTTGCTTGGAATTGTTGAAGTTGTGTAAAGTTGGCTTTGACCTTGGTTGCTCCTGGTTGTATTTGACCCTAATCTTTCCCTGTGAGTCTCTTGCTCCTTTCCACTGGGCCCCTTTTGCAAAGCCAAATAGTCTCCCACCTGGGCTCTGACACCTGTCTCTCTGCACATGGTGGGAGGAGCCTGCAATTGAAGAAAACTTAAGTACATGCTTAGGACCCCTGCAGATGGAGAGTGAACTACTTGACCTTGGGCATGTTTCTACCTCTCTAACCTCATAGTTCCTAAGACCAGATCACAAGAGCGAAGGAAAATTAATTTTAAAAACATTCTTTGTACACCAAAATAGGAACATAAGCCCAGCCACCTCCAGGGCCAGACCAGGAACATGAATAAGCAGAGGGATGAGCTGGCACACAGGGCATCAGAGGGGTGGGGACTGTGGCAAACTGGAGAGCCCACAGATCTGCCACTCTTCTCCAACTGATTGCCACCATGCACAGGCATGTGGACTGAACATGATCAATCTTCAGAATTTCTAAAATTGGATCACAAATCTGAGTTTGAATTTGTTAGTTTCACTTTGTGGAGTGGGTATGGCCTGGTTTCCACCAGCCTTTCACTTCTGCATGTGAAGGCAAGGCACAATGGCCTCTCTGATACCCCACTTTTCCATGAGAAGCTCACAGGCTGAAGACTCACCTTCATAGAGGATCCCTTTGGCTTAGTAGCCTCTTTTACATTGAAAAGCTTAATTTTGCACTGTGATAAATTTATGTGGTGAAGGACATAATCAGGTGTTCTGGTAGATGGTAACAGGGTGGCAGGTGAATGAGGTGTGCTTTCAGATGGGAAAGATGATTGGTCTCCATTGGTTAAGTTACTGAGACTATTCTGCATGTTGAGCTTAGTTAAGGAAGCCTCACTCTCCCTTCTAGGAACTGATGAGTGAGAGCTTGGCATCTATGTTGTGACTATAAGGATGCAGACAACAGTTGAAGAGAGGAGCAGAATGCTAAAAAGATCCTGTATCTACAGTGCACCCTTTAAAGTGGCCATGTCTCCTGGTTCTCCATCCTCCAAGAGCTGGGACCCCACTGCTCAGGAAAGCAGTACCTCCACATGGAGAATTCCCAGCCTCCTTACTGCCCCTACACCTGTTTCTTCCCGAGTGTGCATCTGGCTGTCTTGTGGAGTGCTTATGTCCAGGGGATTGCTTTTTAGACTTTAAAACCCATGACAAAAGGGGTGATGTCTTTAGTATCTGTGTTTCCACAGAACACCAAAAAAAAAAAAAAAGATGTCAGAAGTTAAAGATTTGTTAAAACAAGTGAGGAAGTTAGCAGCAGCCTCTCAGTATCAGGATCTGGGTCCTTCTAGAATAGGATCCTTTTCTATGGAGAAGGACCCCTAGACACTCACAATGTGGCAGTTTTCTCAGGGATATCCTTAGTGTTTGAAACCACAGAATGTATCTTTTCTTCACAAAATGACTGGTCTCTTTGTACCAAGAACTTTGAAATATTTTCCAATTGAGGATGGCCCCTGTGAAGAGCACAGCCACACTCATGATTCATGCAAGCTAACACTTGGAAAAATGGGCTATTTCTCATGTTGCTGGTGAAATATAGCATCAGCTCCTGATTCACTGAGTATGTACGCTTTCAGCCAAAAGCAGAATTTAAAGTGAAATATACCTTGTTGATTTCACTTTGAATTTGCTTCAGATTTAAGCGAAGTGTTGACACTTCTAAGAAAGCAACCTGCTTTTGTTCCCAATTTCAGCTGGGGACAGATTGCTGGTTAGCAGAGCTTTCAGAAATGTCTTTACCAGATATCCTGATGGTGTGACCCTGCACAAGGTGCCACAGGGCTTTTTTAAAAAAGACGTGCTGACACCCATCACAACACAAGAGAGGATTTTATGTCATCATTGTGTACAGAGAGTGCTGTTGTTTTCTGGATTAAACTACAAAAGCACCTGTTGAGTGCTGCTGTGTGACCAAAAATGGTAATGGAACAGAACCTAAGAATGGTCTGAAATGACTACAAATGGAAATCTTAAAAATCCAGCCTTTTCTGGTTTCTATAGTGCAAAATTACTTTAGCACATTATCAAGCTTGTGGGTGAGACTGTGAAGTGGGGCCTTTGTCAGAGCTGCTGGGGACAGGCCAGGAGGGGCATGGAGTTCTTGGGCAGCTAATTTTTTATTAAGAGTGAGATCTCATTCCTCTGGTTGTCATTGCTGTTTTTGGATCAAGGGAGGATGGGTGCTACTGCTTGACAATGACAATGACATTCCCTTGGGGGGTTTATACTTTGATTTATAATGAGACAAAGAGAATAAATGGGACATCAGCAGGAGAATAAAGAGAATAGCATCCTTGCAGAATCCTGTTAATGGAAAAGAGCTAACATCTGAAAGGGCTGGCCCCATGCACTCTGTGGGCCATACAGCAAACCATGGTGAAAGCTGTTTCTTCTGAGGCATGGTATTTGTAATGGGCCAAGAGGAGCAGCAGGGAAACTACCAGGAATCCTCAGATTACTTGCACATTTGGTGAAGTTATAATGTTTTGTTATCTATCAAGACCTTAAATAAACATCTGAACATTTCTCCTTAACTGGGAAATGCAGTAGTGCAATCTGGTATCTGTCCCTTTAAACAGCCCTTGAAAAACAAGCAACACTCAGTGAATATGTTCTGGAAACTGTGAATGAGGTGAAGGCACTTGCTGTTTATCTGGTACTTAGAAAAGTATCAGATATTGGAAATCTAATATTGAGTGTATGGCTGAGTTCTCATTGTTACCAGTCATGCTGATGAAAATTTGCCATTTTATTAAGCTATTTAAAGACTCCAAGTATTTTGCCTAGATATTTGCTCTGTACCTCAAAACACTGGTGCGGTTTTCAAATGTTACTCTCATTTCAAACATGAGAAGACTATGGTAGCAGAAGTTCTTGGGTTATCACTGAGACCATAGTGAGAGTCTTACAGTTAGGAGACAACTGTTTCTAAGTACTAAACGAAAGAATCTTTCTCAAGTTAGTGCATAAGAAGAGTCCAGCAAGGAAGTTGGTAGGATTCAGATGGATGGCATAACCTACACAGTGTTGTGCACCTTTCAGTCTCTTGAGTGACTGTTCTATTCCTCATTTTGGGGAAGTGAGTATGGATGATGTCCATACTCACTTCCCCAATTTTGGTGTACCAGCATCTTTTTGGCTGGCTGTCCTCATTAAGCACTCTTGATGCTGGAGGCTTGGAAATAGCAGTCTCCCCCTTGTCTTCACTGTTGGGAGCTCTCACCACTGGCCAGGAAGCCAGCCTGTGCTCAGGGCCAGTTGTGTTCCTTGCATGCAGTTTCCAGTCTGGATCTTTAGTTGTTAATGGCATGAGGATACAGTCCTGCACCTTTTTTTTCTTAAGGAAGTTTTTCTATTTGATAATTTTATTTTGGATCTGCACACTGTGCAGAGAGTTCCCATATCCCCAACACCAGGTGTCCATCATACAGGAGTGAGTACGTTTTTCAAAATGCTGAATCCATGTGGGAGCATTAGTATCCAGGTAGGTGCTTGATTAATCCAGGTGTCCTTGCTTACCTTAGGTCCTTCTGTGTCACAGGATGCCCTACAGGATCTACCATGCCCATTATGCACCTGAGAACTGTGGAAGTTTCTCAGTTTTTGTGTTTTGTTAGTATTTTTTTGTTTGGTTTAGTCCTGAGAATTCAACCCAGGGGTGCTCTAATTTCAAGCTATATCCCAAGCCCTTTATGGTTTTTATTTTGAGACAGGATCTTGCCAAGTTGCTGAGGCTAGCCATGAACTTGTGATCCTCCTGCCTGATCCCCAGACGGGATTATAGGCCTACACCACTGTGTCCTGGACATTCCTTGTTTTTGATGACCTGGATGGTTTGAGGAATCCTGATCAAGCATATTGTAGACTGTCCCTTGGATGGGATTTGCCTGAGGGTTTTCTCTTGACCATTTTGCTGTTGGTGTTTGGGGAAAAAGACTATAGAGGCCCAACCCATGCTCTGGTTTTGAGGCTGCCAGCCATCATCTTGACCACACTGCTGCTGTCAGCCTCTGTCACCCAGCTAAGGCAGCATGAGTTTTGTTTCTCCAGAACATGGTTGACTCTTATTAAAATGGAAAATCCCTGTACATACTTGAACTGAATTTATTTGAGCAAAACAAAAATGATTATAAATCAGGCAGCCCCAGGAAACAGAAGTGATCTAGCCATCAGTGTACCAGGCAGGGTGTGGAAATGGGAGCAGGGATTGGGGACTATGTACCTGCTCTGTTACCACCTCCTCTGAATGATGTCAGTCACATTAGTATCCAGGTAGGTGCTTGATTAATGTAGAGCATTCATACTTATATTATGCTTGTGAGTCCCATGTGCATTTCTCCAGGACAGACTTTTATAATTTGAGTTGCTAGGGCCTGGGGAAGCAAGATAAAGGTGGGTTAAGATGGGATATCTTAACCATGTGGTCCATCAGGCCTGGGACAGGATCTCAAGGCAGTCAGTGCCTTCTTCAGGTCCTCCTTCACACTTTTCTCTTCCCAACTGTGTACCATGCAGGGCCCACCCTGGAGGTGCAAGGAGCAGGATGGAGCCTCCTCCTTGAGTGTGGACTGTCTGCTGGTCACTGAGATTGCTTCCAGGTGAGGGGATCCTCTACATGTCCCAATTTCCTGCTTATGTCCTATGAATCCTGATACTTCTTTTGGATATTTACCTGGATATTATTGATCCACAAATTGTGTCACCTTGCCCCATTGCTCCACTGTTTTCCCCAGACATTTTTATGGGTGCTGCCATGTCCCTTGACACCTTCTGTCACTTTGTAGGACTCTGTGTTCTTGGGGTTTTCTTTTAGTGCTTCTCGACTTCTGGCTCGACCAGAGGCTCTGGGGACACCTTTTTGTTTTCTGCCTTGCCCCAAAGTCAGCTGTCATACCAGGGAGTCCTAATTTGTCTTATTGAAGAGTGAGATTAGAAAATGAGATATGATGAATCTTCATTTTTACCAAGGAGATATTTGTAGGAAATGGAAAAGAGACAGGTGATATATGGTAATGTGAGCAGTTTAATCGACTTGGTCCTCTAGGAGTCGTGGAGAGCAGCAGCAAGTCCAGCTAGGTGTCAGTCAACAGGCAGGGTGGGGGTTTGTGCTATTTTTACAAAATCACTGAAGAAAAGAGCTTATGATTTAATGCCATCATATACAATAGTACGCAATGAGATTGCCAGCTTTTCACATAGTTGATAAATATCAGATACTTCCATAGATGGGCTTGCCTGAGGGGTGAGCCTGTGATTTTTCCACAACCAACAGTCCAGTGAACTAGTGGCCCAAACTAAAGAGGGAAATATTATATTTATTGGAAAAGCATGTGATGTGTATATGCTAAGCATGTAGGAGGGCCAGCTTTTTAAACAGACTTATACAAAAGCAAAATGCATAAAAGGAAATCTATAATTAAATATAACCATACCAGCAAGTTTGAACTTGCATGACAAATGACAGGAATCCAGCCTTTTGCTGGGAGGATGGTACACAAAGAATTCCTACAACAACCGTAAAAAGACCAAGAAATGGAAAATGAGAAGTGTGAGCTTCAGTAGGAAAAAGGAAAATCAGAACAGCCAATCAACTGAAGTCCACCTCACAAGGCCTTGCCACCCCACACCCCAGCACCAGTAAAGTAGGATTGCAAGGGCTCACGCCATCAAGGCAGGTACTATGGGAGAATCCAAGGTGTAATCAGGGATCAGCACTCATGCCCACAGCTATTGTGGTAGGTGACTGGGCTCTAGGGAAGGGAAGTTTGTAGAGCCAAACCCACATTTATCTTGCTTCCCCAGGCCCTAGCAACTCAAATTGTAAAAGTCTGTCCTGGAGAAATGCACATGGGACTCACAAGCATAATATAAGTATGAATGCTCTACATTAAAACAACAAGAAGCCCAAAGACCCAGGGCGCATAGGGGATGGATGAATAGACAACAAGTAGAAGATGCTTAGGAGAGGAAGTAAACAGCTTAAAAATGAATAAAGGGGCTGGGGATGTGGCTCAAGTGGTAGCATGCTCGCCTGCTATTCATGTGGCACTGGGTTCCATCCTCAGCATCACATAAAAATAAAATAAACATGTTGTGTCCACTGAGAACTAAAAAACAAATATTGAAAAACTCTCTCTCTCTCTCTCTCTCTCTCTCTCTCTCTCTCTCTCTCTCTTTGAATAATGTATACCTTTTCAACTCTTTTCTATCTGGTTTACAAAATGAAACTCTCTGTGAAATGCTTCTGTTGAAAACAAAGTGTGAATAATTTTTGCTCTGTGTAATAAAACATGAAGTAATTCAAAGTGTTTTCTATATGTATACCCATGTGGTTATAAAAGTATTTTAAAAGTGGGTAAAAACATTCAAGATAACATGGTAATGGTAATAATTGGGGATATTTTAGGGAGGAAGCTTGGAAATGCCAAATATCTTATAATGTGATTATCTAATCTCAATAAGCAGAATGGATTCCTGTATCAATAGTAAAATTTAAAATTTGTTTATTTTAGGGTGATGCTGAGGATCAAACCCAGGGCCTCACACATGCAAAGCAAGCAAGCATTCTACCACTGGGTTATAACCCTATCCCTAAAAATTAATTTTGAAAAAAGACAGAAAAAAATTTACAGATATCTCAGAAAAAGAAAAGAACAAAAACTTTTTGCTCTTAACAAAATCAAATTGTTTCCTAACCATATTTGCCAAAGTTCCAAGAGCTGCCATTGCTGAGGAGAAAATAGCATTCATGTTTAGAAGTTGGTTCATTTTTGGCCTAATGCACCTTTCATGCCCATAGTACATGGATCACTGTGGTTTTCATTTCTTGTTTCTTTTCAAATTGTTTTTTATTTTTTTGCTTCTGCTTCCTGCATATTCACAACTCACTTTCCTTGCCTGCAGATTTACAACTTTTTCAGTATGCACTAAGATGAAAATTCATTGATTGCAATAATCTTTAGATGAAATGGACTTATTTAAGATGACTGTAAGGAAGAAAGCTTAAGGAAGAACTTAAAGAGATATCCTCAGTCCTCTAGCAGAAATGGAATCAGGACATTCCTCTGCTTGCATTCAGAGTAACCAAGACTTGAGCCTATTGCTACCAGCTTCTCCCCTCTTCCCATGGAGTCTGATTACAGTAACCTGGCTGTTCTGGAGCCCTTTTCCCTGGAAAACATGACCTGTGAACCAAGATACAAAAATCTTGAAGTGTACCTCTACCTCTGGGAGAGGACTGGAACTGAGACTCCTGAGGAATCCAGGAGAAGTGGGGACTTGGATGGTTTCTCCAGATTCCCAGTTCTCAAGAGCAAACCCCATCAACCTGTTCTACTGACTCCTTATTCCTGTGGTTCTTGTGCTTGAAGAATGGGAAAAAACTCTCATGGACATCTGGTGTTTTCTTAATCTGCAGAGACATAAATCTTTCACTGCTGGTGCAGAGAACTTTCTGTGTTCCAGGTGCAATAGTAGTATGGGATGTAATGACTAAGGTTTCCCTGACTCTAGCTACAAAACAGAACACCTTCTTCCAGAAGGCACCTTTCATCTCTTCCTGCCTCAACAATTTTCTCAGCCCTTTGAACACACCACTGAGCAAACACATTTCCTGTGCTTATGGAGTTATCTAGAGTTAGGGAGAAATTCTACAAAGGGCATAAAGTGCAAATCCTTTCCTTTGTGACCCCTGAATTTCTACCACAACCACTCATCCCTTCAGCTGCTGCTTCAAAGCAGCCACAGCCCCTGCAGCCACAGAAAAATGGAACTGGCTGTGCTCTAGCAAAACATAATATTAATATGAATGTTAATTAATAGCAGGTGATGGGCAGATTTGGCTGCAGGGCTGTACTTTGCTGATCTCTGATATAGACAATAAACTTAATAAAAGGGAACTTACAACATTATTAGAGGATAACAAAGAAAAGGAAAAGGATTTGGAGTGTGGAGCAAATGAGCCATGCAACTTTAAGGGACTAAGAAGGTGACACTTGGGAAATACTTGGAGAGTGACAGCCAGCCCTGGGTTCTGAGGACAGAAGCTGTTGGCAGAGGAGGAGTGTTTTTTAGGACAGCTCTTGCTTCTTTAGCCACTGCATGCCACCAGCCTTCACCTCAGGATCCTCTGTCTCATCTTTTCTTGGTCAGCTCTAAACTGACCTTGAATTTGTGGATGCTGCCTAGTTGATAACCATTCCTAGTTTTTGTTGGACATGGAGGGCAAGAAAGAATCAAAAATCTTCCTTCAGTTTGCAGACAGATCCCAAAATTTCTCATCTCCTTTTTTAAGAAGTGGGATACATATGGGTAAAGGATAAAACCATGATTTGAGTTTTGTTTTTGTTTTGGATGTTATATCAATCACATGGCTTAAATAAAGTAAATATTCTAATATTCTAAAAAAGTTGTTTTGCTTCATTTTTTAAGCTACCATGGTTTTGTGTTATGCTTAAAAGTAAACCAGAATCACAGTGCATTTCTTTTTATGTGTTTTCTTAAGTTCCTGTCTACTGACAAAAACAGACCAGACTATTTGATGCATTTTCTTAAATAAAAAGAGGCCTTGGAACAGGAAGCAGAGGCAGACTCCTTTTCTCCTTTTTTTCGGACTTTCAGTTGTCTTATGAAGCATTTCAGAGGTCCATGATGTGTGCCACTGGCAATTCTGTGTGAAGATTCTTTTGGGATTTAATTTTCTTGGATACCTGCTACAAACTTTATTTCAAGTTTAAGTTGATTCAAGTGTAATGCTCCTAATTCCATTAAATTTGTGGCTGTCTCACACTGGCTAGAGGAATGGTATCACATAGAGTTCTTTCCAGCTACACTTTTTTTTTATTTTGCTTATCCCAAACTAAGATTGTTTCCTGTCTTTTTGATCAAAACAAGAATAACCATTAAAAAAAGAGAGAGAGAGGGAGAGAGCTCCAGTGAGAAAGAGCACATTTCCTTTCTCCAAGCTAGAGGTATAAGGAGTAGCCCAACAACATCTATCAGCTCTGCTGAGCCATAAGGTCTGCCATGGTCCACACAAGACTCCTGCAGCTTCCAGCACAGTCCTCACCCGGCAGGGATCAGGTAAAGTCATGTCACTTTTTGAGACTATGCTTTTCTGTAGTGCACAGAAACTGTGGTGCTTCAAAAATATCCCCTTTATCCCAGATAAAAGATCCCCAAGGTTGCACTCAAGGATGCCACAGTGTGGCTGGGCACAATTCAGGAGCCACTTGCCAAAAGAAATGAACTTTACTTTTAGAACACACACGCCAAACCACACAGCTCTTCAGGAAAACCTTCAGAGCCCAATTGCCACCACCAGCTTCCCACAAGCCTCTCAACCTCCCCCACTCCTCCTGCTCTTGAGGCCGATTGGCTGGGTCGCATGGGTGGAGCCAAAAAAAGTCCCCCAATGAGCAGCTCCGTGGTCTGAAAGGGCAGGGAAAAAACCCAATGAGCATCACTGCAGAGAAGCCAATCAGTTGGCAGCTAGAAGTTTGCTGGGGCCTCTGTGAGCCAAGCATCAGCTGGCAGCTGGAAATTTGCTTGCAGCTGGAAGTTTGCTGGGGCCCCTTTGGCTGTGGCTCTCAACACAAGGACTTCTTCTACAGAAGTCCCTCAAAAATTAGGAGGAAGTAGGTGATGACTCTCCCAAAGAAAAGCCATGTTCTCCACCATGAGTTCTGTCCTTGGAACTGCTGAAGGAAATGAAGGTGAAACAGAAAACCAAAATTTCTTATTAGCAATATAAAACATATTAAAGCACAGACAGCAGTACTATAAGTAATACTGAGTCAATATTTCTCTCCAGTATGTGGAGAGAGAGAAAATAATTTAAGACAAACATAGATCAAACAAATTGTGAAGATACGTACTAAAAAGTGATGGAAATATTTGACATCAAAAGAATAAAATGTATGTTTTAATTACCTTGTCAAAACATATAGTTGTATATGATTGAGATTAAGATGCTATCTGTATAAAATTTTCTAATATTTTTATATAAGCTATGGTAACTACAAAGCTAAAATCTACCTCAGAAGCACAAAACACAAATAGAAGAGAGCCTAAGCATACTAGGTGCTCTGGGTTCAGTATGTCCCCAAGGGTTCACATGTCATTTGCATGAGTGCATCAGTCTAGGGTCTCTGCTTACCTACTGTCTTAGTACACTGACACAACTCTGACCAGACAGGAAGGGAAGTTGAGAAGGCAGTACCTCTCAGGGTGCACCCAGGGATCCATGGTCTGACTGCCAGGGCTGGGTTCTGGACCCAGAAGTCACTGGTTTTTTGATTATGTTAGGCAAGCTACTTAAGGTCATGAAATCCCACTCAAGCCCTGAGCAAAAATAGGATGACTTTTTAGGATTGCTGGGGAGTGTTACACAGAAAAACTTGGGAACCACTTTACCCTCACTCAGGATGGCTCTGCTTCATCACATCTCTGTGAGCACTGAGCTGCTTCCCATCGGATCCAGCATTTGGCCAGGATCAGGATGCCCAAAAATCAGTAGTCAACTATGTAATACTTATCATTACCTATGGCAGTTCTGTTCTTTAAACTAACCAGGAAACTTTAGATGGGGAATTTTATGGTGTTGATAGTAGTAACAGCAGGGCCAGGTGCCTTCCAGACTCTGGTTGCACTTGCTTGTAGCCACCTACCAATATGTCACCTTGTGGTATGTGTGTTTATGTTTGAGACATCTTAATTGATACACGCTGCTAATTGGTTAGCATGAAACAGGGCCAGTAGCACCACATCCTGTGTTGGAAGGGAGATTATTTTATGTGTGTGTTCTCTGTGAGGCAATCTCCATCTTCCTTTTCTCAGGAGTGCAAGAGCACTTCAGCATGATGTATGGAGGGTGTTTTAAACAGAGCCCTAGGCAGGTGGACAAAAAGGCACTTGTTTTAATTGTTTCACTTACAAAAAGGAAGGCAGAGATCTCATTCAGCCTCAGCAGGGAGTATAGCTATCAGGTGGCTCTGGGCAAATGGACAGTGATTTGGGGATTACAAGTAAGTTTTACAAGGAGTAAACTTGCAAAAACAGAATATGAATAATTAAGATTGGCTACACCTTAGGTGGTAACTTCTGAAAAATGTTCACTGTTACTATTGCTGTTATTATAAAGGTACTGAAGGACAGAGGCAAAGTGAAACCTCCCTTCCATCTGGCAGTTCTTCAGGGTGCCCTTGGGAAGCATTGGAAACAGGAAGCTATCTCCAGGTTGCTCTGTGCCAACCATATCCCACTCTCCTCCTATACTTTATCTTTTACTTTTTATTCATTTATACTTCTTGCTATTTTCAAGCTTCTGGATTGAAGTATGACAATGGCTACAAAGACCACATGCCATCTCCCATCTCCCAGGACTTTCAGCACTGGGTGCTGGGAGGTTAAAACAGACATGCAGCTGCCAAGCTGCAGGAGACAGGTGACCTCATGGTCACATTGCTGAGCTTAGGTGGAGATCCCCACATTATTCTGCTGACCTACCTGTCATGCTTGGCCAGGAAACTCAGTCATAGGAACAGAAACTTGAGCACTGGACAGAGTTCAATTCTGTTGATATTTCTCAACCAAGAATCCACATTGACAGATGTCTCAGGTCATCAGGGAAGTACTTTGATTTTTCCCTTAAATTCTCTTAAGCATCTACCTTTTCTCTGAGTGTAATTTCCTTATTGGTTATGTTCCTGGATGACAGAATGCCTTTCTGGAGAGAATGAATTGCAAGCATCACTTACATTGATAGTTCAAAAAATAGCATCCCATTGTTTTAAGATGATAGAATAGCAAATCTCTGTTCCTGCACACTTCCCAACTTGACCAGGTAGAAGCAAGTGCAATGTGGCCAGAGTATGTGCCCACTGTGTGCCTGCCAGAATCAAAGTCCAAGGCAGGGTGACTTCCAGCCAGGCCTGAGAGAAGACTTCTGATGGCTTCATTTCCACTGCAGAATATTGAACTCCCTGTTACTAGCATGTCCTAACCTACCTGTAGGATCACAATTGTCACATGTAAGAAAGCATGGATCTCCTTAACTGTGGAGTTGCAGTACTGAAAGGTGGAGGGAGAGAGAGGGCCTTATTTTAAGGAACTGGCTCACCTAATTTGGAGAGTAGCAAGTTTAACATGATGTGCAGGGCAGATTGCAGGCTTGAGGCCCAGGGAAGTGCTGAGGTTGCAGCTTAATCTGGAATCAGCCTGCAGGCAGAGGTTTCTTTTCCAGAGGGAAACCCAGTCTTATTTCCTAAGTAATTTCATTTGCTAAGGGCTACTCACATTAAGGAAGACAATCTGCTTGACTCTCCATCTGCAGAATTCAGTGTCAATCACATCTTTAAAATACTTTTGCAGCAACATCCAGGCTGAATGGCCATGTGGGCACCATAGTCTGGCCATATGGACTTACAGGATTGACCATCACACTCTCTTCCTCTCGCCAGGTATCTTCAAACCCAACATCCATGGGTCAGCCTGTGATTAAAACTCATGCCTCAGAAACGCACACACACACACACACACACACACACACTTCCACTGTTCTTGGCATTTAAGTCACCTGATGGGAGGATGATTGACCTGAGTAATGTGAATTCTATAGATACAAGAGGAGGAGAGTGGGTCAGTGAAAGACTCCTTGGTCCACACAAGGGCAGGTTCAATTACAAGGTACCTGGTACCTGCTGCTTTAGGAAACTGTCAAGCAGAACAGTCAGACAACAGGTTTGATCTGTACCTCTTGGGCCCTCCTAAAACCACCTAGTTAAGCTCCTGCACAGCAGCTCAAACTCCACTCCCCGGGCAAGACTAAACCCCCAGCCACAAGGGGACTCTACCTTACTGTTATCCATGGGATGTCACAGTGGTGCAGTTTCAGTCTTTCTGACTAATTTTTAATGTGCTTTTTTCCTACTCATATTTATGGAGGTTCAAAAGCTCCACATTCCTCTGTGTTTCCTATTTGTTTATCCCTGGATTAAGGCAATTAAGGATGGATTTCCACTTCTGTCATAACAAACTTCTGTCTTTGTACTTAGGAAGTGCTGCACCTCCTAATGGTAGGCCATGACCACCAGTTTTGCAGTAGAACCCAGCAGCTTGCCTTCCTTTTTTTTTCTTTTGTATGTTTTGAATTCAAAGAATGAAATTCTCAAACCAGGATGAGTGAGTGTAATAATAGAATTAGTTGAGTAACAGAAAAACAACTCATGCCACACAAGAGAGGAACAGACAGCAGGTTTTCTCTGCAACATGTGTTAGTCTAGGGATTTATACAGCCCTTTTTTCACTGCATTGGTCTAAACTTATGCTAACTAAGGCTTGGAAAATCAATAATGAAATTGTTAGTCCTGAATCCAATTCACTTTTAGCTTTACTTTGCTCCCTGCTTTGGAAAGAAGGAGATTGAAATCATTGACTGTGCATTCTCAATGAGTATCTGAAGCCATGGAACTGCTATTGAGTGTGCTTCTGTGGTATGTGTGCCCCTGTGTACAATCCAAGACCAGCAGAGTAACAGAACAGCTTGCCCTGATCTTCCTCAGCACCTGCCCTGCCTCAGGACCTCCTTGGCTACATAAGAGTCTCCTCAGGGCCATGGGCCACATGAACTCCATAACTGCCTCTTGATAAGAAAGAGTAGGATGGCTGATTTGGCTCAGCAACCAGGAATCCACATCATATACATGTATCAGCTTTGAAGGTTGCAGCCAGCAAAGTCTGAATCTTCTCAACTATCATTAAGTGGCATATCATAACTCTCAGTGCTCTAGCTTTGAACCTCTGCTATGCTCTCCAGTGCTGCAAATAGCTCTAGCAGTTTACCACTAATGTCTTTCCAGATTTGCCTCACAAATTAAAAGAATTAAATTAATAAGATAAAGAAGGCAAGAGGAAATGCAATAGAATTTAATTGAAGTGAAAATAAAAGAAGAACTCTTATAGAGACAAAAACTGATGCAATAACAGGTTACATTCTAAGCGTGCTAGGCAAGGGATTCATATAGCACTTAGGTCAATGCTGTTGGTTCAAACTTATGCTAATCAGGGTTTGAAAAAGTACTAATTCTATTGTAACAATGCAATGCTTGAGCCTCAATTTACATTCAGATTTGTGCCACTCCCATTTTCTCACTTTTGTCAAGCAGGAGGTTGAGGTCCTGGGACAATGGAACCTGGAGGTTCTGGCTGCAGTGCTGTGTAGAGAAGGTATCCACACTGGGCCCAGCAGGGATACCTCAGCTCAGTGGATTTTGTGCCCTGGTTTGCCTTGGTGCTGGCTTCAACCACCTCGGGCACACACCAGCGTGGTGGACACTGGGTGGCAGCTCATCCACACTGCCCATGCTGCAGCCATGGGGGCAGCTATTCTGCAGATCTAGGATAAGGATTCACTTTGACACTGGCTCTCTCCTGAGAGGCAGGCAAAGGGAGGATCTTGGATGAGAGAAGGAACAAAGAATTGTGAAAACACAGAAGTCCCACTATGCTACTTCCCCATGAGGGTTAATAAAAGCTCCCAGTGTCCCTAGGTCCTCAGGATGGGTCCTGAAGCCCTGGCACTCAATCAACCTTGCCTGTCCCAGCAATTGATGTCTGTGGTCTACCACAGCTGGGACTTTCCTGGTCCCTGACAGGATCATGCTATTTGTGGACAAGCCTCAAACAACCAGGTGGGGCCATGTCTGGCTACCATGTCCTGTGCTGTTGCAGGATGGCTTCCTCCTCCCTGTGGCTGGCCTTAGTCAAACAGGACTCAAGGTAGCTCTTCCTTGAATTCTATACTCCACTTCCTCCCACAGACATTGGCCACAGTGGCCAAGGCAAAATGGGGAGCCAGAACAGGGTGTGCGTGGAACACTGCCTTGCAGGACTCAAGTCCACTCCTTTGCCTTGCCGACATTTACCTTACTTGCTAGGAACTCTGTGTGAAGGTCAGCATCCTCTATATGGGATGAATCCTGCTGTGTCTCCAGGAAGTTCATCATCATGGGGGCCTCTGGAGGGCCCACCTGCACCTGCCACTCAGGTAGCTGCCCACTACCTACCTTGCCAACAGGAAAGCACAGCACACCAGTGATAAAACAAGGCCTTTGTTTTCTAATGGCTTTTTACTGATGCCTATTTTCTGTGCACTGAGGAGGGCACCCAGGTGTATACTCACCATGAAAGCCAGATTGAAAAAATCAAGTCCTGTTTCTGATGTTTTGTATTGTTTTCAGGTCTCCTGTATGGTACTTGAACATGCAGTATGGTGTCAAACCCATGTGGTCTGGATCCATTTGAGTCCTCTCTGCCATGGACAAATATAAAAGAATGTTGGATGTGTCCACAATTTTTTAAAATTAATTTTTAAGTAGTTTCTATGCATTTTTTTAACCTGGCCTACAACTTGTAATGACTTTAGAACCTGAGAAACCATCCATATAATTGTTGTGAATATCTTCATTAGTTAGCATCGTTTTCCATTGTATGTATATAAAGAAAGTGTCTATTTTCTGTGTTTTTCTCAGAATGTCAGAGCTAATATCTTTTTCATGTTACTCCTTGACCAGTCAGTCTATCTAGTTAATTTCATGGCTAATAAGAACTATTAATGCTCCTCTTCACTGTCTGATTTTCATGATTCCTATTGTAGATGACTGGAGCTGGAAGGACCCAAGTCTTCCCACTCCACCTCCAGCTTGAGATCTGAGGAATGAGGTTCAGAGAAACTACAAGTCTTCAGGTGACTTCTGGAGAGTGTCTCTTGCTGAGTACACAGGGAATGGATTGAAAACCAGCAGCATCCTTTCACTCCATTCCCTGTGTGTGAAGGGAGAAGAGAGCAGGCAAGGCAGGCTCCAGGCACCTTGAGAACCACTGTCCATTAAAGTATCAGCAGCAGGTGAGGCTCTGCAAGGTGCTGGCACTCAAGGAATACTTTCTGAGGAACTGTGAGCCAGTCACAAGGTACCTGGGACTTGGGAAAACAGAGCAGTCAAAACTCTCCAGCTCACAGTGCACACAGATCTTAGAATGTTTTCAGAAGGCATGTTACCACCATAGCCCTAGGAAGGTCATGGTCTCTTGTTCTCACCCTGCTGTGTCCTCCACACCTGGCTTAGAACCTGTAAGGATTATAGAACCCAAGGAACTGTCTTCAGGCTGTCAAATTCACATGCTTTCCCTCTTTGCCATTCTGCTAACCTCAAGTTGGACTATCATGGGACAGATTAAAATGTCCAGAGTCTTCCTGTTAGTGTCACAATAAATAACATATTTATTTATTGATAACATTCCTGGTTGCACAGTTTGTGAGTGTGCAGACTTTGATTGAGTAGGTGAGACCTTGCGAAGAGAAAAAAAGATGCTTTAAACCATTAGCAACTGCAACAGTTCCTCCCAACTCTGTACCTCCACACTGGCATGTAATTAATGGCTTTGGACCACATTCAGAATCATTGGCTATGGTCAATTTATGGGAATTAAAAGACTCTATCTACTGTCAACAAAATTACATTATGTGGAATTGACCCTCAATGAAATTAGAACCAGAGACTGGTGAGAGTGCAGGTGCTTAACGTATGCATGGAGATGTTTATGATAGCAGGTCTGAGTGGAAGAAGTTGTCCTTAGAGTCAGGTTCAGGCCTATGGGGGGCTGACACTAACTCAGCCACAGGGAACATATGACAGCCTGACTACAAGCTCTCACTACCCCAGGATGTCTAGACAGCCAATGCAGCCTTAATGGTGACAATTTATTTTGTACTTTTTCCTGTCTTGTCAAACTGTCTGTGTTGTGTGTTTGCATTTATTTATCTCTGAAGATCACACTTAATAATAAGGAACTTGCTGTGACCATTATGCTTTCTGTGTTTTTGTTTCTTTCTATTTTTTTTTTTACATACAGCGTGCCAATGCCTATATCAGTCATAGAGGAACTTAAATAATCAACAAATATTTTCTGAATATCCACCAGACACTAATGGAAATATGCAGTAACAAAACAAATTCTTTGCTCTCATTTCTGGAGAGAGAGGCCTAATCAAGCATACAGGTAACAGGGCAGTGTCTTCTGCACTGCTTAGTACTGTGAAGCCAGGTTAACTGTTCCTTAGTCTATTTTGTGCTGTTATAAAAACAGATTGTATAAATTATGTAAATTATGTAAACAGATTAGATAAATTATAAAGAAAATAAATTTAGTTGACTCACAGTTTGGGGCTGGGAAGGCCAAAGCTAAGAGAGAGAAAGAAGGGTGGAGCCTGCACAGACCAGTCAGCTCTTAAAGATTTCTCCTCCTAAAACTGTTTTCCAGAATGAGGTTTCCAGCACATGAACTTGGAAGGACAGACCTAGGAAGGGGTCAGAGAGGGCTTTGATAGAGGAACTCAACACTTTCTAGGTGTCCCTGATATGAAGATAGATGATAAGAGCAGAAAGCTGATGAAAAGTGTAGGAGGACTATGGGTCTTACACAGGCAATGTTGGAGGCAAGGGGTCCTGGGTGACACAGTGCTGGTGGCAGGGGGTTCTGTGGGACACAGTTGTAAAGGCAGGCATTCTGAGGTTCACAGTGCTAGTCAGAGGACCTTGGGAACCTGTGCAGCTCCTGAGTGAGGTAGCTCATGAAGTGCTGAAGGAGCAAGGGGAGCCAGGGTGACAGGCAGGTGAGTCAGAGATAGCTCAGTATGAGAGTGAGGCAGCAAGGGCCAGATCTTGCTGTGCTCCAGAGGTCTTGTGAGGACAGTGGTGTGGTGGGGAGACATAGTGCCTGGGAGGCTCTGACTAAAGAGTGACATGAAGTAACGGGTTTTGAAGGAACCACTTTAGTTGTTGAATGGAGCAGATGGTGGGAAGACCATATTGGGTGCTGGGGCAGTGGGGGCCCTTTTAACAGTCCTGGGAGAGTCACTGTGGTGGTAGCAGCAGAGGAAGAGTGATTGCAGTGACAGTGGGCTCAGGTGTGCCTTGGCCTTTTCCACCATGGGGCATGATTTCCCTTAACAATGGAGTGTCAAGGCATAGTGCTTGGCTGGTTGCTTACTCAGTACATCCTGTCAGCCTTACCTGAGTGTCAGATTATAAGGAGCAGGTGGAGGACAAGGCTGGGTGCCAGGGAGACTAGCATGTAATCAGAGGGTGGAACTTTGAGCTCACTCCTGGATCTCCATGAAGAGAGGGAGCCAGGGATTGATACTCACTTCTGCCAGTGAGTCCACATCCACACCCACACAATGGAACTTCCCATTGACCCTAAAACCCAGAGTTCTGAGAGCCTTCAGACAGGTAGACATATGGGGCTGGGTGGCAACAAGGAGAACAGAGATGCCCCACCTCCATTAGTCCTTTTTTTATTATGTCACATTAGGGGAGAAAATTCAAGGATTGGGACTTGGGAGTTGCCACATAACCCAACAAGTCCCCTCTAAGTATACATTCTGGAGAACTAAAGCCACACAATGAGATAATAATGTGTGTGTGAAGTCCATAGCTACATTACAAAACTATGGCTTTGAGACAAAACCAAGCTCACCATGGTTGCTGGCAGGTGGATCCAAGAAGTGTAGCAGCAGACTCCAGAAGTACACCATCATTTTTTTTTCCTATTTGGGCTTTTTATCTTGTGCATTTGATGAATGGAATCCACAAACCAGGATTAATCAATGTAACCATAGTATTTATTGAAGATCTTAAACCAAATACTTGTCATAATATGCTGGTGACAGCAACAGCAGATTTGATCTGTCAGGGAAGGCATGTTTCAGGGTGTATATACCTCTTGGGTTACTGATATTGATCCAAACTTATGCTAATGAGAGCTTGGAAAGGCAATAATGCTATTGGTCAGCTCTGGAGTCCTGACTGACTTCCACTAAGATCTGCCAACTTTCCTTTCCTCAGGGCAGGTCGGAAGGAGAAGGTGTAGGTGCTGGAATGGTAATTCAGCACCACATGAAGCAGGCTTCTGCCACAGGTCTCAGTAATGGACCCAGGCCTGGCTGACCAAGGGTGACAGATGGGCATGGCTTGAGTGGCCTGGGCTCTGGTTAAGAGTGCATGCATGGCGGTTTCACATGGCTGTAGGTCCTGCTCTCCACCTAGACCCCACTGAGGACACCATACCTTGATCCACTGCTCTGCTGCCACTTTACTTCACCACAGGGACCAGTAGGCTGGCTATGCAGCCGCACAGAGCCACATCAGTTGTCCACAAAGCCTAAAAAGCAGAAACAACCCAAATAAAGAATTGGGAGAACATTGGAGAGAATGAGGGAGGTGGAATATGGATTCTCCCAGTTTAAGCAGAAGACAGTTGTGATATGTGCCCTGCAGGGCTCCTCCACACCTTGAGCTAAAGAAAGACACCTCCATCAAAGGTGTAATCTCTCTTTTGGAAATATCAAGAACCAGTAAATTCATGGAGAGAGAAACCAGAGGAGCTATTGGAAGATGAGGGTAGGGGTCCTGGGAGTGTCTGCAGAAGCTGCAGGTATTCTTTTGGAGGTGATGGAATTATTTAAAATATGACATGTTGATGGTTGTCCAGAGGCCAGGAGTATACTACAAACTGATTACTCACTTGTCTACTTTAGGATGATGAACTTAATCCCAGTAAAAATTTCAAAAAGGGAAAACATATTAAGAGTCATAATTCTTTGGTCTTCCTCTCCCCCAAAATTATTCAATCTTGCAGTTCATATCTTACTGGAAAACTCCTGAGAATTCCATTTTCTTCCAATTTCTGTGCCACATATTCCGTTATTGTTTTTTTATCTTCATGGCCTCCCGCTATCTCTTGTTTCCCACCAAATAATCAAGCACTTTGCCACAAAACATTTGCCCCAAAGCCCTTAAACCCAGCAGGAACTCATGCCTCCACCAAATAATACAGGGTGTAAGAAGTTTGCAAATGGCATGATATGTGCTAGATATCCATTTATACAACATGCTGGTTGGGAAGCCAAGCCTCCATTGCCATAAATGTGATACCCTGTTACAGGAAGAGGTAGGTTCCTGGGCAATTAACCACAGTAGGTTAATCTTCAGGAAACTGGAAGTTTATGGTTATTCCAGAGAAACTGATCATTGCAAAATTTTGTCTTGGGGGGAGTGGGAATAAGGTCTGCACTGCTGATGTGCTCTGTTCAAAGCCAGGTCTTGAGAGACTGGGTTGGAGCTGGCCCCAGGCTCACTGATAGTGGTTGACATCGTTTCAGCATAATAATGGAGGTCCCATCAATGTTTATAGTAGCACAATTCCCAATAGCTACACTGTGGAGCCAACCTAGATGCCCTTCAGAAGATGAGTGGATAAAAAAATGTGGCATATATACACAATGGAATTTTACTCAGCAATAAAAGAGAATAGAATCATAGCATTTACAGGTAATTGGATGGCATTGAAGAAGATAATGCTAAGTGAAGTTAGCCATTCCCAAATATACAAATGTTAAATATTTTCTGATATAAGGAGGCTAAATCATAGTGGGGTAGGGAGGGAGAGCATGGGAAGAATATAGGATTTTTAGATAGGGCAGAGGGGTGGGAGAGAAAGGGAGGGAACATGGGGTTAGTAAAGATGGTGGAATATGATGTAAATCATTATCCAAAGTACATGTATGAAGACACAAATTGGTGTGAACATACTTTATATACAACCAGAGATATGAAAAATTGTTGTGTATATGGGTAATAAAAATTGTAATGCATTCCCAAAAATTTCATGTATTTAAAAAAATCAATTAAAAAACCCTATCATAATGTATTGCTTAATAGAGCTTGATAGAGTCCCAAATTAATAGTTTTTCCAGTTCTGTTTCTCTGATATGTTTTGCACTAATGTGCACTGTATGCTGTGCATTAACGCAACAGAGTACCAGCCTGTGCTCATTAGGGACTTTCATAGCCCACAAGGAAACTCCAGAGGACAAGAAGTGACTGTTCATGGAGACCGGGTGGCTGGCACAGATGGGGTGTATGTGGGCCCTGGGGAGGGTGAGAAGGTGAGAGGCTGTAGATAGGGAATTAGAGGAGAGCTCCTGGGAGGTAGGAGCAGTGTGGGCAGGGAGGTGTCCCCTTGTTTGGCCAGCCCAGCAGCCAGATTATGGAGAAGGTGGGCATGGAGAGCAGAGGAGAGAAGAAGAGGCACATAGAGTGAGTCAGGTGTGATTCGGGCCAGTCCGGCTTGTCATGAAGACACAGGAAGGGGGGATTTGTTGGCTCAGGGTAGAGCAAGAGGTGATTTGTCCCTGGAAAGGGTGGTCTGGGGCTCTAAAATCCCAGGGATCATCCTCTGAGACCCTGTGTCACCTATGAGGTAGACAGCGGGGGGGGAAGTAGCGGAATGAGAACATGACAGGAAAGGAGACAGGCCTACCAGAGGGGATCTGACAACTAGAGATGAAAAGATGTGCCCAAGATGCCCAGCCTTGGAACACAACAGGATGCAAACTCCTTTTGAATGGAGGCCTTTGTTTTTAGATCTTATGTATTTTTAACTACGTGGAAAGGTGGAGTGCTATAAAGTCTTATTTGAAGAGCTCAGCAGAAGCAGCAGGTGCATTATGAAGAGACTCTTGAGTCCACAATTTTGGCAATACACTGTCAATCATGAGTGGCCTGCTGTGGTTGCGCCTCTAGCACTGAGCACAGCAGAAGGCCAGTGCTGCCTCCTTCTGCTCTCCTTCTGCAGGTTCACTAGGTTGGGGCTGTGCCCTGCCCACAAGCACTCCTGATTCAGCAAACAGGCCCACCTCTGCCTTGGAGAGGGCCACAGCTATGAGAGAAGATCTTGGCAGTAGCCCAGAGGAAGCACATGTGAGCCATCTGGCACCTGGTGGATAAGAGGATTTCTCCTAAGTGTTCCAGACCCACCAATGAGTTGGTCAGCACCAGAAAGTTCCATGTACAATAGTGATTTCACTCGGCTTTGCTTGTTTCACTTGACTTTATCATCACATGAGTGGCGGGTGAACATGTCACATCTGGCAAGTTCACAAAAAACAAAGCACACAGAGTGCAAACCAAAGTCCCTGCTATTCTCCTTCTTTTCAGAAGCACCACACTAGGCTACAGCTTCTGACCATTCAGCCTCTGTTCTGCACATCTGCCTTGCTCTGTGCTCTACTCAGTGTTGTCTTCACTTTTTATGCCAAAATTCCAAAGCTGTGTTTCTCTGAAGCTGGTGCTTTCATGTTTCTGGGATGGCAGAGAACAATTTGGGCCTCAGTACTTGGTGTTGACTGAAGGTTTTTTCCTGAGCCACATTGGTGCCCATCTCCTCCCTTCTACCTTTTCAAAGCTGGCCTTGAATCAAGTTTTGCTATGCTTTCTTTGACTATAAGAAGGGAGGCCCCTGTCCTTAGTGGTAGAAATGAGCTAGGATTATTTCACATCCTTGTGCCACCAATGTAGGACTCATCCATGCAAAATCCCACCTGTGAGAGCATGAAGGGGCCAGAGATGGCTAAGGAACCCAGCACCCTCTGTGAGCTAAGACACTCGGAGGGAGGCTCCTCCTGCTCTCAACCCTCTGTCCTGCTTCACTGTCAAGTTCCCATGCATAGGCACCTGTGAAATTTACACAATGGTGCAGGAGGCACTGAGAGCAAGCTTAAGGCCCTTGCACTCTGGATGTCTCCCTTCTCTCCCCATGCCTTTGGGAGCTCTGAGCTCAGAGTTTCCCAGGTTTCTGGCCAGCTCTGAACACCCAGGAGGACAGGTGGCAGGGTGTGTTGAACAGTAGGTGCTCTGCTTCCATGGGAGTGCAAAGCACTGCCACTAGAAGAGACCTCTAGTCCCCAAGAAGTACCTGTGCTGGCAGGCTATCTCCGTGGCCTCTGCTCCCTGTCTTCAGTGAGACTAGCTTTACCCATTTATGCTTCTAGACTCACGTCTTTGGCCCTCAAGTTCTCTTCCCTGGGATTAAAGTCAGAAGTCTTGACAGGCCTCAGCCCTCAGAGCTTTTGGATTATATGGAACTGTTTAACACCTTTGGCCTCAGTCTTCTACATTGTGAAAACTTTCTATGGCTTTTGTGTGATATTATCATGAAATTATGCACACATCCGTCCTTGTAAGCTGTAAAGTGGACACTCATGACTTCCTGGGACAATTCTGAAAGTGCTGGATTGTGACTCTCCATGGCCACCTCCCAAAACTGACTCACCTGCACAGCATGCACTTGAGAGCATGAGGCTTCATCTGACGTAATTTGGGATTATCTGCTTCCACACCACATTCCTGACTTTTTACACCCTGTTTAGATGAAATACAATACCTACAAAACCACTCAGCAAACAGAAAATTACTACAAAGCACACACATGATACTGACATAGCATTATCTTCCCCACCCACACCTCGGGATGTTCTTTCCCAGTTTCCCTCTCTGCCTACTCTAAACAATTTCCTAGACAAAGGTGGAAACTTTTTGCTCTGTACTTTATCCACTAAAATTGATTAAATCATGGTCATTCTTGGACATCCAGCCCTGGGTCATGAGCTTCCTCATGGGACTATGTCCAGGAAAGAGGACACCTGCAGGGGGTTACAAGCTGCTCACTTTTCTGAAGCCAGTAGAATTTCCTCCCCTGTCCAGCCCCTGACACAGCCAGCACACCCTTTCCCCAGTTTACAAAGGAGATGCTGTCTAGCTGAGGCAGAAGAAACAGCCCCTTAAATATGGTCTCAGCAGAAACAAAGACTCTGTGTCTTGCCATTTCTGCCATATGCATGGTGACAAATTGATCAAAATAGGTTAGGATTTACAAGAAAAACTGCAACAGTGTTGGGGGGAGTCTGAAGCTATGGAATTTTTTGCTAGATGGGAACTTGCTGGCCAGGGATGGTGGTGCATTTTAGCTAGAACTGCCCAAGTGGCAGACCACTCATGCGGTGGCTGGAAAGTGGAGTTCATGGAACATGCTCTGCATTTGCTGTGCTCTCAGGTGCCAGGTCTGAATTGCAGAGGATTGACATAAACTATAATCCTTGAATCTGGTTTCTTCCTGGGGTAAATTCCCCTTACCTCTTGGCAATGAGCCATCATTCAGAATTTTACTCTCTATTTTCATCAGTGATTTCAATTTAGAAAGGCACTTACAAGCCTGTATCTTGAAGATGGATGAGGACTCTATGTTTGTTCCTCTGCCTCCATTTATGAAGCTCCTAACTAAATGACATTCAGCTTCCAAATCCAACTGGAACTAGCAGGAAATTGATTCACTTGTTATAATCTCAAACTTAATGCTCTATGCAATGAATTATTTGGAACTGGGCTCCAGATAGCAAGAGAAATCTGTGATCCTTGCAGTTCTAAGACAATGTCTTCATCTGTGAGAGACATGGTCATCATGGAGGCCATTTTGTGTGCTAAGGAAATTCCCAATTGATGCCTGATTGTTTCTGAGTCTTTCAGTATGTCGTTGCCATAGAAAGAGCCTATGATTGATGGTTCATTTTCCACTTAGGTGCAACCTTAACCATCAGTGGAATTGTGAGCTGACCCTCAGTCCCAGATCTGAGGGCCTCTGATTGCCAAGCCCCTTTTTTCTCATCTGAACTTCGTGGCAGTGTGGGAGCAAGGAGGGTGAAGCATTGAGGGGGCTTGTTGGGGGCTCTTTTGGCCCCCATGACAATTGTGGAAGTACTTTTGGTTGAAGAGGGCAGGAATTGCAGTTGATGGCTAAAATGGCAGGCATGTCCATGGCTCTATCACATGCTCTGCTTATCTGATGTCCTCCCCACTGCAGTCTCCATATGACTGGTCTCTGGGCTGTGGCCTGTGCTTACACTCTTCATTATCACCACACCTCACACCTCATAGCTACTCTTGTTGTGGGGTGCCACACCACAGAAGGCACAAACTTTCATTCCTGATAGGCCTTGGTAACTCATGGTCCTCTCTTTTTCCAGGTTGCTTTCACTCTTCTATTAAATTTTACTATTAGACATAAAATTAACCCAGAGAAAGCAGAGCGGCTTGGTCTGGAAACTCTAGTGAGACTTCCAAAGTGCACTTGAGGCTTGTGGTAGGGACATAGTGGTAACCAGGTTGTGTGCGTGTGTGTGTGTGTGTGTGTGCACTGAATGGGATTCAGATGGACTGGGGTTTTGCCAGTGAGGGAGGAAGAGTTCTGGGAGTTGGGGTGTTACCAAGGACATGCTTACAATGATGACAATGAGGTCCATGCCAGATGAAAAGGGAAGAGGAAGAGAAGGTGGGCCAGAGGGAGGAATAGTGGCTGCCAAGTCAAGGAAGTCGTTGCAATAGGGATTTAAGTGAATTAGGCAGACACATCTGTGTTTGATGGATACTTTAGTAGTAAATCTAGTTGATTTTACATGGCCTCTTCAGTGCCAGCAAGTCAGACACTGCTTTGTGGTTAGCTTAGAGACTTTTCTCTTCCTAAGGTTGCATGATGTTTGTCAGGATGAGGAAAAATCTAACCCGTTTGTGTTTTCAAAAGAGGAGGCTCATGGCCATGCTGCTAGCTGAAAGTTTTTGCTTTTGCCAAAGTCCACATGTCTGGAGAAAAATGGAGAAAAAAATTAAAACTAAAGTTAATATTGTGTATGTGCTTGTGAGTTGGATCTTCCATCACAGATGTCCACAAATGTTATGCCTTCTCTGCTGTGCAAGTTCTGTGATTCATTTGGGTTTGAGCCATTCAGATGGTTTTGGTTAATGAACAGAACCCTTTATTTTGCAGTGACCATCCTAATTTTAGGAAGCAGAAAAAGGCTCAGCATCAGTGTTATAGTGAATATAACTGTAAGCATGTCAAGATTATCTGGAGGAGTACAGATTTGATCTGAGGAACACATACATAGTTGACTTTAAATGGTACAAAGTTGTGGAAATTATTCTGATGCTCTTGAGAGAAAGTGAACAATGTCACAAAGCTCTGACTTGTATGGCTTCAAGTTTTTCTGGACAGAGTAAGTCTTATACTGACACCTCTTAAATCACATTTGCGTGGGAAGAGGATGTGGCCCAGAGAGAGGAGTAAGAAACCAAGTCTCAGAGCATTGCTTTTTAGGGTCACTGGCAGGTTTCTTTCCACTGACTCCCATGTTCTGAGAGTACCTACAGCAGGCCTGTCACTGTGAAAATATGAAGTTGGCTTGGCAGGATGAATTTTTTGCAAACCTGCATAGGTTTTGAGGAATTTTAAGAGATTATAAGGTGTTCAGGCAAGTCCATACTTGAACAGTTTAATTGGACTGAAAAGCATGAAAGAGTTCACAAATTCCCAGTGTATGAACGTTTATCTAGAAATTGCCATAAAAATGCTTAAACATTCTGGATGATATGAGCAAGTGTATAATCACAGATTTGTGTTCTTTTACGATTTGTCAAAATAGAATACAAGTAAGAAAATTATACAATTATAAATACAAGTTATAGAAAACAAGTTATAAATACAAGTTATAGAAAAGTGCAGAAATAGCTGTTTCTAAACTCTGGAAATGTTCAAGAAGTGCATGGGGTACTGTATCTGTCATCATCATCTCTGATGATCTGGAAAATGATAATATGAATTATGCAAAACTTTCTCAAATTTAAATAACTGGGTAGACCAGGTGCCTATGTTGCAGAGTTGAAAGTCTCAAAGATAATTGCCCCAGACTTCACTTTTTAGCTGGGTTTGGTTCATTATCTTATTACTATTTGATTTGCTATCAATGTTTCTTTTCCATTTAAAAATCAAAGAAAACTGATTTTTAAGAATTCTCACTTTTTTTCCTAGTTTAAAATGGGTAAAGGAGAATGGGAATGAATAAAACAGCATTTGAAGTCTGTTCTGTTTGTCCACTTAATGATGAGAGTAACTCTATTAGTAAATATTATTATTAGTATTACTAAAGTGTGATTAAAATGCATGTTCATATGAGGACAAGGCTCATGAAGTTGATGTGAAGGTAGGTTTATTTATAAGGTGAAGTAGATGCAAAAAAGCTATTCTCATTTAGTGACTTCTACATCCAAACAGAAACAGCTCTGGAAAGTAATGAGGAATCTTCAGTCTGTTTTTGTGTATTTCACTTGATGACTAACTGCTTTATTGGGGTATGGAACTGAATACAATTGGTTTGAGTTCCAGAACTATTGATTTTTAGTGGTATGCCTTGACCAGTAATCTCTCTGAAACTCAGTATGATTTGTATTGCTATAATTGAATATCATCCTTGGTAAGTTATAGAGAAAAGATATTTATTTAGCTCTTGGCTCTGGAAGTTCAAGAGCATGGTTCTGGCATTTGATGAATCCTACTGGGTCATGAGGTGGTATAAGATAGAACCTGGTGTTATGGTTTCAATCTGAAATGTCCCCTGAGGGGCTTGGATTTTTTATTTTATTTTTTGTGTGTGTGTGCCAAAATTGGTCATGATCCAAGTATAAATTTCAAAGGTATGAAGTTATTTAGTAGTATATTCTGATAATTATGCAATTAATCAAGAAATCAATAACAAAAAAATAAATAAAAACCCATAAATCTATGAAAAACTGAGTTAATTACATTGAAAATTTAGAGAATATTTTAAAATGAATAATAATGGAAAAATGAGACTTATATAGAATTACAGATGCATTAAAAATTGTTTATAGTATTTTGGTCTCTAAATACAAAAGAATGACTGAATAATTGACTAGTCTTTCAAGAATATAACAGAAAGTAAATATTAAAGACCCAAGAGTGGAAAGAAGAAATAATAAAGAAAACAATTTAATGAACTGCAAAGAGACATACAGTATCAAAATAATTCAACTGATACTGAAACTTCCTGGAAAAAAAAATAGTTTACAATCTCTCACATAAAAAGTGGGAAATATGAACTCTCTATTTGTTAAATAAAATTAAATGGTAATTAAAAGCATTACTGTTACAAAGAAGTCCAGGCCTAGGTAACCCTCTGGACAGTTCTAATGAACACTTAAGGAAACACTAGTACCAATCATAAACTCTGAGGACAGAGTTTCAGCTGATTTTATGAGGCCCACTTAGAACCCTGCTTCTAAAATATGCAAAGACTTCACAGGAAAAGAAAAAAAAATATAGCATCAATCATGGACATAGATGCACAAACACTTTGTGAAATAATTGCAAATCAAATCCATCAATACATCACATATTACAATGAGGTTGGCATTCAAAAATCAATTATGTATTCACAAAACCAATTATTATGTGTCACCATGTTCAGAGAGGAATAAAAAAAATGGTATCATATATTTTTTTAAAAAAATAATATTCATTTGTTGTAATATTAGTATGTCAGTAAATTGAGGAAACTTCATTAAAACTGGAAGAAATATCTGCAAAACTGAAAAACAATGAAATTTTGAATTCTCTCAGTGCAATGTTAAATACAAGTATTCAAAGTGGACATTTTTAGGGCTAGGGTTGTAGCTCAGTGGTATAGCACTCATCTAGCATGCGTGAGGCACTGGGTTTGATCCTCAGCACCATATACAAATAATTAAAGTAGAAGTATTATTTCCATCTACAACTATAAACTATTTTTTAAAAAGTGAGTGAAGCAAAAATATTGCTCAACATAATTTACTCTTACCCTTTTATATGTTAGCAAAAAGCAATTGTAAAATAAAAATTTTAAATGAATCCACTTTACTTGTATAATAAAACATCATGTATCTGGAAATAATGCCAATGAATGATGTGCATATCTTTATACAGAAAATTGAAAGCATTTTAAGAGAAATAGTGATAATTTTTAAAAAGAGAAATGCCATCTATGTTCATGTACCAAGAGGCTTGGCATTACAAAAATGGCACTTTTTTCCAAATTAAATTATTTCACTGCAATTTCAATCTAAATTTTAGTGGGATTTCTCTCTTGTATATGAAAATTGAGAGCTGATTTTGAGCATCACAGGAAATGAGGAAGTGTATTATTACAAATATAATATTGAAAAACAAATTTGGAGTCTTTGTCTGCCATATGTTGAGACTTGTTTTAATGTGTGAATAAGACAGTTTAATGTTATCTCAGAGACAGAAAAAAATAGTCCCCACTAGAAAAGAATTTTGAAGTAGATCCTTGAATTAGTTTCTTGACACATCAGTATCTGACCTTGAGTGTCAGGGTTTTAGGCTTCCCAACCTGCGGGAGAGATAGGGCGATCACGCCCTGACCAGGATGAGCCAAAAAAGGAGAGGGCCCAGTGACCACCAGCCCTCACAGGAGGACAATCAGAGATGTCAGAGAGACCAGTCAAAGCAGGAGTTTGTTTAATGAGAAAATACTCACAGATACTATAAAGTATATTAGCCAATCAGGATAAATAGTGATGACTTTAAAAGAAGAAATGTCATCTATGTTCATGTACCAAGAGACTTGGCATTACAAAAATGGCACTTCTTTCCTGTCATCAGGGTGGGGAGAGTTCACATATACACCCATTCTAAAGGGAGTAATTGGTGATATGAGCTGTCCAAAAGGGAGGAAGTGTTCTGAGCCTATCCTAGAGGTAGTCTGATTTTTCATCACAACCCACAGTAATGCATTCTGGCTGACTGCCAGGTGTCATACTAGCCATGTGTGGCTCCAAGACCAGGAAGCTGGTAGCAGCGAGCAAGTTAGGTTTCCTCTTTTCTGATGCAATATACCCCACATGTTACATAATGCCCTATACATGAGGGCAGTGGATTCTCAGTTTGGAATTAGTGGAGGGTGAGCTGGACAGCTACCCAGCGTGGAGAGACAAACCTTGGCTCCTCCCTACCATCCCACACAGAGAAAAATACCAGATGAGTTCTGGCTCTCAGATGAAATGTAAAACAATGATCTTTCTAAAAACAAAAATGCAGGAGAAAGGAACACTGCCACAATAATTAAAGAAAGGATTGGTAAATTGTATCCCATTTAAAATGGTTTGTTCATCCAAGGTGCTGGTAGGAGACTAAGAAGGTGAGACTCAGGCTGGAGTAGAAGTTAGCAGTGCACATATAGGACAGGGCACCCAAAACCAAAAACATAAGTCATCAGACAAATTGGGGCAAATGGAATGGTGGCCAGGGTGGCTCAGAATGGCTGTGGCCAACAGGACCTGTAACAGTGTGAAGCTTGCCATGCAGATTGAAGGTCCTTAGGTGTTGTGAGTCAAGTTACCCTGACCTGTCAGCCTTCTGTGGCCAGGCTTGGGCCCGGTACTGACTCATATTGCTGAAGCCCACTCCATGCAGCTCTGCTGCTGTATCGCAGGACTTCAGCCTCCTCTTTCCTGGACAAGCAGGAGAAAATGGAAGTGGGATACAACTGAATGGAAGTGGGAACTCCAGAGTTGACCAATAGCATCCTATAGAATATCTAAGCCCTCATTAGCTTGAGTTTCAAACCAGTAACATAGATACTTCTTCCAAATCCTAGTTAGTGTAAATACATACCAATGGCAGTGAATCAAGTGCTATATAAGCTCCGAGACTAGCAAACTTAGGTTTTTATAGTACTTAAAGCAAGACTTCCAGTCTTGCTCTTACTCCTGCTTCTGCTTCTGCTTCTAGTGAGAACTGGTAAATTTTTTTTTGTTGTTGTTGTTTTTTTTCCTTGAAAAGACCAGAGTACAGGTAAGGGAAAACACAAATTACTGCAATCAGATATCCATAGGCCCAAAGAGCCCATGGAATATAATTGAGGCACTGGCTTGTCATCCCCCTACCCTGTGAACACCAGCCAGGTTGGTGTAGAGCTTTGGAGTTATTTCTCTTTAAATAATGTGCCCCTTTTTGTTTGTCACATATCCATTAAAATCCTGCAGTATTTCCCATCATCACTCCATTTACTTTACAATGTTCATTAATTGTCTCAGAGACCTAAGTACTCACTAAAAAAAATATATCCCAGATTTGCCTAAAGAGGGCTGTGAAGGTGTTTTAGGATAAGTTCTATTGTTGTATCTTAACTGCTTATGATGAAGTGTTATGACCCTGCATCTTGCTACTTGTTTTCATGTTTCTGATATATATCTATATCTATATCTATCCAAATCTATCTATATCTATCTATATCTATCTATATCTATATCTATATATATATATATATATATATAATTTTTTCCATAATTAAAAATTGCTGGAAACTATATGCTCTATTATTAAATTAGTAAATTTGGGGGGGATTTGATTTGATGAAACATAACAGAACTCAACATCTCCTGTTAATTGCAACTGTTGATTTTAAGATACATCATATTTATTACTTTAAATGAGAAATATTGTCTTGCAAAGATGGGCATATTTCTTTTGAGTAGCTTGCCTTTTTTTTCATATATTTCTCTTAGGAGATAAAAAAGCATTGTTCCAAAACACACATAATTGATCTTTGAAATATGACATTAGAAGAAACAAAATTTCCATTGGTAATATGAGAACTTCTGGGGGAATTTTGTTGTTTCTTTAGCTAAATAATAGCACATTGTATTTGATAACTTAAGCATACTTCTGAGTATGCTGAACAGTTTTGTCATTACACATTTGAGTAAAAACAATACATACTAAGTTTAATTTTATCAACACCAGGATCCATTTGTATTAAAATAAAACTACTATAAAAAAATTCAAGATATACTGTCCAAAGTCAAAGTACCTTATGAATTGCTTCCTTTATTTAATTCTTTTAACAGTTAGTTGAATGTTCTGAAATACTAAAAAAAAAAAAAAAAATTGTACAATATTAGGAAGGTGGCCCATGCCTGTAATCCCAGTAGCTAGGGAGGTTGAGATAAGAAGATCCTGAGCTCAAATCCAGCCTTAGCAGCAGTGAGGAACTAAGCAACTCAGTGAGACCTTGTCTCTGAATAAAATACAAAAGAGGGCTGGGATGAGGCTCAGCAGTTGAGTACCCCTGAGATAAATCCCCAGTACTAAAAAATAAATCATCTTTTGCTAACTTGTATTTTTAAAAATCAAGACTTCAGTTTAAGAAAAGGAGCTTTGATTCGTTTTTAGAAGTTTGTGAATTTAGCATGGGTATGTCATGTGAAATAGCCAAAACTGTTTCTTAAATTTATTTTTTTCAAGATTAAAAGTAACTTCAGTAAAAGTGCATGAAAATCATATCTAAATTGTGTGAATTATAGAATTCTTATTTATAATCTTTTTGAAGAGTAAAGTATTTAAATATTTGACAACAATCACAGTTACAATACATCTTTTTTGATTTGCAAACTTGTGATTTTTCTGGAATATCTAAACAATCTTCCAAATGGATATCACATTATAAAAATACTACTTAAGTATTTAAGCATGTATTAATGAGACAGGGCACCTATAGTCTGATATTTTGGCTGTAAGTTCCTGAGCATCTAGGAGAAATCCAACCCAGATGTAACAAACTCGTGATAAGCTGTGTGGGTAAGTGTAGAGGTTGTTATGGCATCAAAGTGTGGGCTACCCACCCAGCTTGTGTGGATTTCAGATGGAGAAGAAAGTAGATGTAGAAGTGGAAAAGGTTTCCCAGAGAGATATTGCTTCAGTCCAGCACTCCTGTTTGAGAGTCTTCAACTGGGTGAAGAGGGACTATATGTAGCATGTGAAATGGGGCCCATCTCAACATTTCTGTAGTTCAGAGCTCTGTTATGATGTTGTATACAGTATCTGTAAGATCATAGTGAGGAATGAATTTGAGATGTATGCAGAGAGAGGATCATAGTCTAGGGTGAATTGTTTAATTGTTTACATTTTATTCTAAGGACCTTTAAAGTTTTTGAAAAATTTCAAATAAAATATTATAATTTTTGTGACCATGGATTTGAGACGGGTCATTGGGGGAAGAAAAAGCAAGCAGCAATGTTTGTGGCAAGAAGGATATATATAGTTGTTTTGTTTTGTTTTAGTTGTAGTTTGACACACTACCTTTACTTTATTTTTATGTGATTCTAAGGATTGAACCCAGCACCCTGCATGTGCTAGGTGAGCACAAATCCACAACCCTAGCTCCTTCCTTATATAATATTAATAGAATAATCCAGGAGAGTAATGACACTTGGCAGTGCAAAAGAAAAAGAAGAAACTGTGTTTAAACACTTAGTTTTGTGCACATAAAGATGGATAATCATAAATTTTCTCATTAGCACTTCCAGTCTCAGAAAGTTACAATTATCATCTCATTGTATAACCTCTCCAATATCAATCATTCTTAATGTATTCTCAAGAAATCTAATTTTACTCTTTCTTTCCAATTCTGCCTGACCTCTCATAATTTAATATCTGAAGTTATTGTTAGTATTTTCTGACTGGTCCTCTTGCCTCTGGGTTTGCTCAGAAAGCTCTGTAACTGCATACTCATTCTCACCATCCCTCCAGCATGGGTGCTCCTTCTTTTTATTTTAATGTCTATTTTTTTAGTTGTAGTTGGACAAAATACCTTTACTGATTTTTATGTGGTGCTGAGGATTGAACCCAGGGCCTCATATGTGCTGTGGGAGCATTCTACCACTCAGCCACAACCACAGCCCTAGATGTGCTCCTTCTTTTTACATCAAACACTCTCCATGACTATACCTTCTCACACCCTATGTACATGGTCTCAGCACATCTCTATGTATTCTACACTTTAAAAATTATTTTTAATAACTTTATTTCATTTATTGATTTTTTTATGTGGTACTGACTTGCTAGGTGAGTACCCTACTGCTGAACCACAACCCCAGCCCTGCATTTTACACTTTTTACAAAATCAATAGAGTTATGGGTACTCCCTTTTTGATTATTATGAACATTACATTTGGTTTTGATTGTTGAAAGGAAAGCTTTCAATCCCATTTTATCACACTGGGCATTAAACCTTTATGGTGTACCAGCATTTAATGGTTAAAATCATTTGGATACCAAAAGCAAATATGCAAGGGTTCATAAAACTGAGCGTGTGGCCTCCTTGTACCTGTTCTGCAGCATTTTTTTGGAAGAGGGAAGAATTCATATGACTTACTACCATTACCATTGGGAGATTTTTACCCAATTTATATGAGAGCCTGGATTAGAAAGAAGTTTAGAGTGCAGTAGTGAAAAATGCAAGAATAATCCTAATATTTTGGGTTTTTTTACTCATATTTACTGAGAGATGATTTTAAAACTAAATAATTCTGTTTTAGACTAGAGTGTCTTAGGAGGCATGAATTTGAACTTTTCTCCTATTTTGAAACCAATTCTGTAGTATCCTACTAAATAATCAATTGACTTTTCCTCATGTTTCATGATATTTGCTTCTTGTCTTTGTCTTCATCATTTTATTATTATTATTATTACATTTGTTGTTCAGAAAAACCTGTTTTCCTTGCCAAGAGTTCAACATTCTGTGTTAAGATTTGGAGGCAAGAACAGCAGATCCTCTTATTTGACACCATCTGTATCATTGGCTGTTCATTTCTTACATCATTTCCTCCCCTTCCCAAAGTAAAAATAACCAACTAAAATAAAAAATTAAAAACCACAATATTTATGTTCCCAAAATGCTCAGTTCTTATGTAGAAATTTGTGTACCCAGGAGGCCAATCTCATCAATTTTTATTACATTAATTGATTGAAATTGGTGGTGGTCAGGAGATTTATTGAGTTTAGTGAAATCTTCCAGTGTTAATGTCTTATTTATTTAAGCCACTTTAAGTGTCATTTTAAAATGATACCTTGTGAAGACAGTGAGTCATTCTGTGCAGAGTATTCACATTTTATTTTTGCTTTTCTAATAAAAATACTAAATTAATAAAGAATCTGTTTCTATCATTATGGTTTTAAAATTTGTAAGGTATTACTTTATAAATAGAGAGCAAAAAAGAGAACTTTTCATATTTTCAGGTCTTTGTTTATATGGTCGTCTATTCAACAAATGTTTTCTGATGCTTGCTTAGGCCTTGCTCTCAGAGGAGAGTACCTGTTGAGTAGTGAGTAAAAGGAAATGTTAGGTTAGCCTTCGCTAATATTTTTTTTAATCTTTATATTGCATTAGCAATATAAAGAAACACTGCAGAACCCTTGAGGATGTGTTGTTGTTATACACCAGAAAGCCAACTTCTTGGTGTCCAAAAATCATAAATGGACCAATTTGAACCCTTAGGAAAGAAGTCCTGTGCTAACAATGGTTATAATTAGTGCTACAGTTTACCAAATTAATGAGGGATCAGGATGTGTCTAAACTTCCTTAACCAAAAGAAAAGAAGCACTTGGTGAAGGTAATTTGCTTGTTTTCTTTCTTTTCATCTTGCCACTATAATGCAAAGTCCCTGAGAGGTCTGTGCTGTGTAAGGAGAGTTGAAGTCCTCCACTCATATATGTTGTGTAGCAACCAGAATGTTATTGTCCATACAGAATTATCTAGCTATCTAGCAAGGAAGCTTCTTCTGTCTTGCTATTGGTGTATCCTCTTCACATAGAAGACATGTGTGTATGGCACTCATCTACATCACATATTTTATTCTAATTCTACTCAACATTAAAGAGTGTTGCCACCCATGTTGAGAGCAGGACTATTTTGCTGTAGAAACTGTGGGAATGTAAAGTTCTCAAACATATTTGCTTACTTATTTTTGTGGCTGTGATTCACTATATTTTTTGTCTTTATTTTATTTTATTATCCAGTGGAAGAAGAAATCAGGAAGAGAATCTATATCCACATCCAGTGATCAGCCTTTGCACTCTCTGAAGAGACAAATAAATGGAAACCAAGAGAAAGGGGACCATACTGATAGTGAAAAGAACAAAACTGGAAAAAAAGAAGAAAAAATAGAGAAAAATAAAGCCAAGAAGGGAATGCTGAAGCAATTGGGAGACATGTTCAGGTAAGCCTTTTCCACCATAAACTAGAGCACCCTTAACTATACAGTTATGCACCTAACAATAGGCATACCTCTGAGAAAAGCATCTTAGGTGGTTTCATCATTGTGCACACATCTTTGAACTTACATGGTATATCCTACAGCATGCTCAGTTATTTGGTACATGCTATTATATATGTGGTCTTTGGTTTACCAGAATGTTAGTTGCATATGACTGTATATTTCAGTGACATTTAAATTAAAAACACAAGGAGCACACATTTGAAAAAAGAATCTTTGTAGACAACAAAAATTCATTTATCATTTCAAGCTTAACCTACTGCACTTTTACTTTTTACAGGATTTTGCTTTAGTTATTTCATCAGCCTTCAACACGATATCTAGCCAACCAAGTAGATAACGCTGGGGAGGAAGGAGGGGGTCCTCTGTGTCTTTACTCTGTACAACAGAAAAAGGCCCATGGAAACAAAGGGTTATCAAAGTTGTATTTGTTCTATTTTTGTGTGTCAGCAGTGGTTTATTATCTAGATTTAATCCAGATTTTAAGTTGTGGTAGCATTTAAAGGTGCAATAATATCAAGTCTAATAAAAAATGTTTCACATCAAGCTTTAATTAAGCTTTGTTGATTAATTTAATACTTATTACTTTTAGTCTGCAAAGATTGTTTAAACGTAATCTCTGCCTAATTCTTGAAAGTTGTTCTTGTGTTCCTAAATTATACTCTAGGATTACATCATACCATTTTTTATAAATCATTGCTGTACAATAAAAGTTACAAGTTCTTCAGAAGTTTCACTGAAAGTCCTCCTTAAATGTTCATCTAAGGTGATTTATAATATTCAGGTATTTAAAGTTAAATATAAAGATTTCCTAATTGTTCCATAAATTAAAGCCCTAAATATCAAGATGATAGTTTAAATTTAAAAACTTATAGCACAGCCTCTTGACTTTTCAAAAAGGAGTTACACTATATTATGAATACCTTTATTTTATCCTATTTTAATTGCAGAATGTGAACAAGAGATTTATTTTTATGGACTTAGGATCCTCATGTTGACCCCAAAATAACTTGGGGTGTTACAGGTATATCAGATCTGGAAACTTGAGGAATCAGGACTCAGCCAGAAGGTCACAAAACACAGCAGAGGTGTTCTGTAAATGTGTTGAAGACAAGTGCATGCAAGAAGCAAACTATAGATTCATATTAACATAAAATCTGGCCTGTTCAGAGTATTATCTTTGGTTTAAAATAGGATTAATTTCTCCAATTATTCAGAGCACTGAGATATTCATTAGATTTATTAGAATTTTTCTTATTTATATACTGTTCCTTCTAAATCTATCTTCAGTCAAATCATCATTCTTCATTATATTCCATATCCAAAAATGTTTACAGAACAAAATAGCTTTTATTGCCCTTTGTTTCAGCTCCTGTGTTAACCAGGAGGATTTTCTTTCCATGTATACAATCTGGTACCTCAGAAACTGGCACCTATGCAATGCACAAGACACAGGCTGCTGTCCATCAATTAAAATTTAAAGAATTTGTGCTAGTGTCAACTTTAGAGAATAATAGGTAGAAGGAAACCTCCTTCAAGAATGCAGCATAGTTGCATTTCTAGGGCTCTCCTGAAGGCATATTGAAAACTAATGGCTTAATTGTTTTCATTTATCAACCAACATTTATGTGATGAATAAAAGAGTTCTGGAGTTGTTATGATGTAATGTTAAACAAATTTCTAGTCTTTTGACATTACCTTAATTGTAAATTATCTTTGTCTGCAACATGCAACTTCAATGGTCAACTTACAATTTGGGGCCAGAGAAGTAGTCTTTGGGCAAAATGTATATTGTTTTAAAGGAACCATGAACACTTCATGGCCCTACTTTTCTTGAAGGCTTGCAGAATTTTATATGAAGTTTTCTCCAGATCTAAATCCATAGACTTTACCTTTAATATGTAAAGAGAGCCAGCCTTGTAGTAAAAACAAATATTGACCTATTTATAACATCAAAACCCTGCTTCCTCTTTAAAATCAAATTATATATTCTGGGGCAGGGCTGAAGTTTCTTTCATTTTATTTTTCCTTTTTTTACTTAGGCTAATATTCTTCCAGTACTTAACAATGGCTGGTAAGAAAAATCGTCATTGGCACCTAATCTTCCCTGGATACCTGGAATCATTGTTTTGTTAAAGTCAGCCCTCATTTATTTATTGATGGGAGTAGATTTTTTATAAATTTTGCAAATCATTGTTTAACCATACCATTATGAAAAATTAAGTAGATCATATAAAAAGCAGGAATAATTAATACTCAAAACTCATCCCTTCCTAATTACTTTTACATTACTATGATCCCCATTTTTAGATGATGCATACTGGTTTAAATTTTGAAATTAATATATGTTAATATATACATTTGGAATTATCATACACATTTCCACAAAATTGACTGCAAGAATTTGTAATAAGATGGCATCAAATATGTAGATAAACTTGGGGAGAACTAATATTTTCATAATATTCAGTCATCTAACCTGTGAGCAGTGGCTTCTGCCATTAGAGAGGATACAATTCCAGTAGAAGCAGCACAGCACCTGGTAGGATGGATGTTAGAGGACAGTGGTAGCTAAAAGAACAGAGTGCTGGAAAGGGAGGATACATAGTTCCATGGGCACCTGGATAGGGGATATCTAATGGGAGAGTAAATGTGGGGTCAGTTGACACTGGAATGCTTGGGTATGACGTCACAATGAACATGGCAGTACTCTCATGAATCTGAGAAGGGGCACTGAAGGAAAGCCCAGAAATATCTCTGAACCCTGTGGCAGCTGAGGGTTACTGGAGCTGATAAGGACAGGAGGGCTGATCTCCATGGAATGGCAGTACCAGAATGCATAAAAGGATTTGTTTGCCATGGTGAGGGAAGTGAAGGAGTGGGGATTTTTGCTGTTCTTCTTGGTTTCAGGAGTGGTATTGGGCAGTGCTGCTCTGGGCTGCTGCTGAGGTACATGATTCAGCATCAACTCCAGGCATGGGAGGCTTATCCCATTCTGTCAGCTGCTTAGCAGCCAAGTTAAACTCAATGTAGAAAATTAGAAATATTCATATTTTTTGCCAAACTTCTTTCAGCACAGCTTACATTCACTCTTTGGATCACAGTCAGAACATCATCCTTAACAAATGGAAGGATGTCATTATCTGCTGCTTTTTTTTGTCTTTCATTTCAAAGTCATATAGTGCTTTGTATTGAGGTGGGGGATGAGGCAGTTTTTTAATAATCTGCACTTAGTTGGCTGGGAAAAAGCTATAGATCCTATTGTCTTACCCCGTGTAACAAGAACCAGTTTTCAACAATGTGTCATCAAAAAATGATGATTTCTCATTTGCTGAATTTGAAGTCTCAAGGCTCCTTTTATTCATAGTTTCATAATACATTAGGACATGGTAATAGGTATACCCCTCACTGGGGCCTCCAGCCTTGCACCTGAGTCTACCATCCACTCTGGGAGCTCTACAGATATTTTGCACTACAATTTGCCATAGTCCTGCCTTAAATCCTTAATGTATTCATTCAATTGATACCACTGCCCCAACTGGCTAGGTTTCCAAGGGCTCTGATTGATGCCATCCAGAAGCCTGAACAGCAGGATGTTACCTGGAAACTAATCACACGAGCCAGCAAGAGTCTTCCACTTAGAACAACTGAGGGAACTTATGATTCCAGCAAACATGTTTTGCCAAACCTGTGCTGGCAAGGCAAAACATTTGCAGAAGCACCCAGGACACTCCAAAAGATCCAAGGAGGCAGATTCATCCATCTTGATGTACTTGAATGAGAAAAGGCTTTAGAATTGTTCATAGTTGTGTGCAGGTCTTTAAATGATTTATGTAACATCCATGTCATAATTTGCTCTTGCATCTTGGCTTCTTCTCCTTGTTCTGGGTCCCCACAGTGGTGGATACGGCCAATGCAGATTCCACCCAGCCTTTCCTTCTGCTCCCTGTTTCTCTGAAGTAGGCACAGTTGCCTCTTGATACTCCTCTCTGTTGCCCCCTTCTCTGCACATCACATAGCACAGGTGTCACTGCCTCCTACTTGCCCAGTCTTAAATGTTATGGTTTAAATCAACTGAATTCTCTGTGGGTTAAAAACCAATACATGAGAGAAGGGATATTGCAATTTTCTATCCTGACTTGAATATTTTGTGTCTATGTGACTTTGGAAAAATGACCTAACTTCTCTGCTTTCTTTTCCTCTGGTGGTTGTAATAGTCCCTGTTGTAGGGAATCACAGGAACTCCAGACAAAGCTCCAATGCAGTGCATGTAAAGAAACCCACTCCAGGCATGGCAGCACTTGTTACCCTGAGTTTAATAATGTATGAAAAAAGAGCAGGAATGACAGTGACTTGTGGTGATGGGTAACTGACAGTGCAGAGGTAGCAAGGACCTTTACTCTTTCTGTGAAGCAGCTGAAGGACAGACAACAAGGTAGATGGGGCCTGGATGCTTGACACTGGTGAAATATTCACACCTCTCCCCCTTTTCTTGCAGAATGTCCCCCAGAATCTGTCCATCTACAGCTTTTGGATGGAGTAGACTCTGGTTGCAGACCTTGCAGGAGATGATGGCTTAAATGGTGGAGAAGTTGGAAGGGGCAAGTATACTTTAGACTGGAGTATTTTAATGTGCTCAACTGCTATGGGATGGTGTCTCTTACAGGTATTTGAAATCATTTTGGCAGAGATAAGTCAATGGTTTTCACTTGTAACTCCCTTGGGGTTAACCTTCTGTTCTACCTAGCGACTCTATCATATTTTTAACTTGAAAATAGATATCCAAGTGGAATGTGATCTGTGTGGCTGCCTCTTGTGCTCATGGAAGCAGTGTTTCTTGGAAATCTGTGTGTCTCCCTACGTCTTCAGAGCTCTGACTGTTCCTGTTTTGACCAAATGTCTTGTGCATGGCTCTTTCTTATTGATCATTATTTATTGCCATAACTTTAACTGTGTGGCTATGTTCTAAACTGTTCTTTGTCAAGTAAAATTTCATGGCTAGTTACATGTTTAGGTAATGAAATCATGATGATATGGCTTTAGTGAATTATAAATTTGCAAATAGCTAATAATTTTCTTTTGAAAATTAAGACTTTTATTTCTGTCTACAAATTCAGATATTTTCCTTCAAAATTTTATATGATGATTTTAATTATTTTCTATGTGACAAGCTCTTACTGACTGGGTAGTTCCCATTTTTAACAAATGCATAGAGTTAAAAGTTAAGCAGAAAAATAAATAGTCATCTTTTGGGGTCTTCTCTATAATTTTTAGGGGCATTCTAAGTGCTACACTGTTGTGTAGTTTAATAAACTCAAATATTTCCAGAAATAGAACCAAAATTTTTCTTCTTAGTTAATGATCTATGTATAGCTTTTATGGTTGAATTGTTATCCTAGTTGGGATGAGTAAATAGATTAGTAATACATGTTTCTGAAAAAAGGGATGATTAATTATGTTGTAACATATAGTTTTGCACCATCCACAAGCAAATACCTTATCTCTATTGTTTAAAAAAAATTAGTGACACAGGTTAGAACTTTAATCAGGCTGTGTAAATGAATGCTAAATTAAATTTTAACATACATAATTTGGTGGAAATCTCTTGTAGGGAAGAGATGCATTTCATGGAGCTAGATCTTACTTTCAGTTGATAGTATTTTTAGGTTGAAAACACTGTCAAATAGCTCAAGGGAAAAGTGTCTAAAATTTTAGAGGGGAGAAAGATTCTTATTTAAGAAGCAGTTTTGATGATACCTAGGAGTGATAGGCAAATATTTTACAACTGCCTTGGCATAAGTACCAGTGAATAAGAGTAAAGGCATAGTGCTGAAGGTTGGGGTGGTCTGAGTTATTTGTGGAGCTCCTGGAGGACCCCTGGTGTGGTCCAGTGATGTTTACCTAGAAGGATAGTTTTTTTTTTCCAACTGTAACAATAATTTTAATCATGAGAGTGTTTACTGGTTGTATTTGATCAATGGATGCTGCTGGGACTCATAGGAATCATCTTCCAGACTCCCTGGATGTTCATAACATCTCTCCTTGAGTTTTTGGATGTCTCCTTCAAACTCTTAAGGTATTGTGATGGTGAATCCATTTGTCAAGTAATCAGTTAATGAATTTTGCACAGTGGATTCTCTGGAATGAAGATTCCCATTTCCTAGGTAATGTGTAAGAAAGGAAATATTAATCTTTTCTTTTGGTGGTGGTGGTGGCATACCAGGGATTTAACTCAAGGGAACTTGAACACTGAGCCACATTCTTAGCCCTAGTTTGTATTTTTATTTAGCAACAGGCTCGCACTGAGTTGCTAAGCACCTTGCTTTTCTTGAAGTTGTCTTTGAACTTATGATTCTACTGTCTCAGCCTCTTGAGCCACTGGGATTAACGGACATGCACAACCATGCCCAGTTAGCCAGTTTCTAATTATAGAGTGCTACTGATTCCGTGCAACAGAATGTTGCATCTTACAAAGAAAAAAAATTCTACTAGAATTTTTGTGAGAAAAGTTATTACAAGTTTTGGGAAAGTGTACAAATAGCTGTTTCTGAACTCTGGAAATGTTCAGGAAGCACGTGCAGTACTGCATCTGTCATCATCATCTCTACTGATCTGGAGAATGATTATTTAATGGTTCAAAATTTCTCACACTGAAATAAGTGGTAAGACCAGGTGCCCGTGTCACAGAGTGGAAAGTCAAAGGTAATTGACCAAGACTTAACTTGTTTGGCTGGGTGTGGTTTGGTATCTTATTAGTATTTGTTACATTATTATTGTTTTTAATACCATTTGAAAATACTATAATCCTTCAAAGTAAAATGATTTTCAAGAATCCTCACTTTTTTTCTTTCTACTACGAAACAGGAAAGGGAGAGTGGAAAGGAATGGAACAGTATTTGATGTCTGTTCTGTTTGTCCCTTTAATGATGGGAATAACACTTTTATAGTTAATATGAGGATGATGATGATGATGATGATTATGATGATAGTGTTATTGACCTCCATGTTAAGATGAGGAGAAGGCTCAGGAAGTTCACTTGAAATAGGGACCTTGATAAAGATGCTCTTTATGCAAGCAAGCTACTCTCATTTAGTGACTTTTACATCCAAACAGAACCAGCTCTGGCAAATAAAGAGCAATCTTCAGCCTTGTTTTTTTTGTGTTTTACTTGAAGGCTAACTGGTTCTATTTTGTATGGAACTGGAGATAATTAGTTTGAGTCCCAGAGTTGTTGCTTTTTACTTGTGTACCTTGACCAGTAATCTCTCTGACGCTTACTAGTATTTCTGTTGCTATAATTGAATATAACCCTTGGTATATTATAGAGAAAAAAAAACATTTTATTTAGCATCCAGCAAGACCTACAGGGTCATGAGGTTGGTACAGGACAGCAGCATTTGTTGTTGAAGCTTAATGGATCTGGAAGAGACCATGGTCTGTTTTTTTTTTGTTTTGTTTTGTTTTTTTTGAGACAGGTTCTCCCTAAATTGCTGAGGCTGGCCTTTAAATTGTGATATCCCTGCCTTAGCCTACTAAATGGCTAGTAGAATTACAGGTGTGTGACACCATGCACAATTGATAACTTGATTCTGTACAGGTATGTATATTGTGAAATATTCACCACAAACTAATTAACATATTTGTAACCTCACATAATTACATTTGTTAAAATATTTCTAAACTTTTATACCCTTTGGAACTGGACAAGAGTTTTATTTTACATTGATAAAACTCTGGCCCTAGAAATAAAATTGGTCTAATCATACATGTTGGCATCATGGCTTTGAACTTTAGAGACATTTAGGAAACCAAAGACTACTAGTGAATGCTTTCCTTTAAAAATTAGATTTGGCTGATCAAAAATTCAAGCATAACTAGGAACAAAAATATACAAGATGTCTTTTATTTACATCAAGCAATGAACTCTATCTTAACAACAACCTAATTCATCTACAGGAACTAAAGCCATTTCAAAGAGTCACATCTTATCCTTCTTTTTGCTATATATTTATAATTTTCCAGTTATTTAGAAGTTTTATATCCTATAAGGAGTCAAAACAACATCTGAAAAATTATTTTGAAGACTTAAATAAGTGGTAGTTGAGAAAAATTGACATGAAAGCCAACTCAAATTCCAAGTTCCTGTTTTTAAGAGAGAGAGAGAG